>NC_060126.1:366114228-366418895 GCF_021461395.2 Schistocerca americana
AGCATCAACCCCGACTCCTCACTCTACCTTGAGGTGTAAGCTTTTGTTACAGAAGTCTTAGCATGGCATGTTAAGTTAGAAAAATCTAATAATAATGAACAGTTTGAGCTGCGAAAGTTTGCATTTTATGATGATGTCATCTGTGGGGCCAGACTTTGTTTGCTGCAGTTTGTTTTTCATTTTATTAAGTTTCCTCTTTTTTCATGTGTAGTTCATGAAACTCTGTGATCTGATTACATTCATTCTTTTCAGATGGCTTGTCCGGGAATGCGATCGTCTGGTGTATGATACAACCTACCTCTGTATTACTTGTTTTGAGTCTTTTCTTTACCTAAGTGGCAATAAAGTTGGAGACTTCAAGGCATATGTTTATGTTGATAGAGCATCCATTCTGGCTTGACAGTGCTGCATGAATATGGTAATTGGTGTCACTGTATTGTTCCTTGTAATTTTCACAGAATTTGGAATGTTCTTTTGTGTAAGTTATAAAATATGAGTTAGTGTTGGAAAAACTAGTAACTGAAACAGTTCAGATTTCAGATATAAGAAGAATCCATCATATGTATACATTGTTTGTCAGATGTGGCTGTGAAGCTTGCAACTAAGCAATCATAAGATTGGGTTGTGCCTGCTGCTATATGATATCAGTCATCTGCAGATAAGTGTTATTGGCTGATTGTAAACTTAATGTGACTACACTTTCAAATATGGAGTGTACCTTTGGAACTGTTGCTTTTTCCTTCATTTTAGTATAATGTACTTTACAGAAAAGTTACGGAAAAAACACTGTACAATGAACTTACTGTTGGAGTATTTTTCATTTTCTTGTAAATAATGTAAAACCATATTCTGCTCATAAAATAAACTGAAATTGTCTGTGAAGTGTTAGAATTATCTAGTTGTGAAATGTTTTGTGTGTGGATTATTACCTTGACAGTTTGAAGTTTCTTCAACCATATTGTCTTTTTCCTCTCTCTCTGTCATTCTCATGTATGTCATCAAAATCTTCACTGATTCTGTTCTCTTTCAACAAGCCAGTTATTCAGCAGGTCTAGCCTCTCATGGCAAAAATAAACAAATATCCAGACAGGCATTTTTCAATGGGAATATTATTGTGTTTCCTAACATCTTTGTCAAATATTGTTCTTTTTTCCTCACTTCGTGCTGTAAATATGTAACATTTTGCACCAAAATTATTAATGTCTGTGTAAATTACTAAAGATACTCTAATAGCTCACATTCAGTCTTGCATTATTTCGTTGAGTTCTCATTTTATAAATGCTTTTAGTTTGGCATCATCTCTACTTGCTTCTTTCTGCTTGCATGTTGAGAGGAAACTGAGAGGGATTGGAGACCTGAGGGATAAATTAATGAAGTGAAGAACTAGAACAGTATTTTTTCTGAACTTAAGAAGTTGGGAAACAAAGTACTAAAATCCTTCATGATCACACTAAGACTGTCTAAAAGAAATGGTCATTCTTGAAAAATGCCATGACACTGAAACTTGTTTGACTGCTACAGAACACACATCACTGAATAACGTATTTACATAGCACTCAACTAGAGATGTTCAGATTTTAGAATGTATGTCACAACCTAAAATTATATAATCATTAGCTTGCTTCCTGCTTAGTAAGAATTTATTGCCAGTGAACTGTATTTCTGGTTGAATGTTACTGTAACTCATATATTCGTAATAACCACACAAGTGTTTATTAAACACCTAAAATATTATCTACAGAGGAGGTACAGTGGTTAAGGCACTGGGTACACATTTAGAATGTGCAGGGTTAGCTCACAATATGGTCATAAAGATTAAAGTTTTTTGAAATTTCCCTAAATTACTGTAAGTTAACACCCAGACAGTTCCTTTAAAATGTACTTGACCAGTCTCTTTGCCAAGTAACCACACTGGACAAAAACTTGTAACCCCCCAGGAGACATCACGATAACATCATGTAACATCATCTCTAGTCTTCATAATGGCCTCAATTCGCCAAGAAAGAGTGCCCACATTTCTTCAGATATTCTGTATCCAACTGAAGACACTCATTGATAATTGGGTCCCTTAGTGCTACTGAATTTCGGGGAAGTGGATTGCTTCATTTCACCTGCTGTTCAAGGTAGTCCCAGACATTTTTATAAGAATAAGATCAGGTGATGTAGCTCGTCAGATGAGATGTAGGGTTCCTGAGTTTTCATCAGATGAGGCATGTATGCACACTGCCCTTTGAACATCACTGTTGTCATTGGAAGACTGGAGTGTCCACAGAATACTCGTGGAGATGTAAGTAATGGGCAACACGTGGTCATCTACAGCTACATGACTACTCTGCAATTCATATTTAAGTGCTTGGCAGAGGGTTCATCGAACCACAATCATACTATATCTCTACCATTCCACTCCCGAACAGCGCACAGGAAAAACGAACACCTAAACCTTTTTGTTCAAGCTCTGATTTCTTTTATTTTATTTTGATGATCATTCCTACCTATGTAGGTTGGGCTCAACAAAATATTTTCGCATTCGGAAGAGAAAGTTGGTGACTGAAATTTCGTAAATAGATCTCGCCGCGACGAAAAACGTCTTTGCTTTAATGACTTCTATCCCAATTCGCGTATCATATCTGCCACACTCTCTCCCCTATTACATGAAAATACAAAACGAGCTGCCCTTTTTTGCACCCTTTCGATGTCCTCCGTCAATCCCACCTGGTAAGGATCCCACACCACGCAGCAATATTCTACCAGAGGACGAACGAGTGTAGTGTAAGCTGTCTCTTTAGTGTTAAAATAAACATTCTGGTTCGTATTTCCAGTACTTGAATGTATAAGTCCGAGCCAGGCCACATACAACACCCCCAAAACATCACAGAACCATCTCTGTCCTGAACTATGTACTCACATTTAAATACTCATTGGGCAGCCATGCCTCCAGTCTGCCATTGTCCATTTACTGTGTTTTTGGCCTACTGAAAATGCACAGCTTTGTGATGCTTTAACCAAATGGCCTTCCGTGAGATACCAAACTCCAAATGGGCATTCATGCTCTTCCCTTTGCAGTGCTCACTTACAAACTGGTTGAGGTAGGCTTGTGTTCAATCACAGAAGTTTAAGAACTGATTAGCATTGACAAGGCATGACACTCCTCTCCACTTCTTGTCAGCTTGTATCTTTCTATGGCCTCAGTTCTTATACAAGGATTCGAGTGGTACACTATTTCTTGAAGACACACTGGATAATCCGCATTGATATACCAACAGATTTAGCTATTTCGTTCACAATGTGGTCATGGGTACGTCCAAATATGGCAGCCCCTTTCTGTAATGTCTTCATTGTAAGGGTTCGTAACCCTTTAAGTGGGCATGCCAGATATATTCATAGACGCTCTGCTAATTCACAGTGGGTTTGGTGGATATATCCATCCACTGCATTTTGCGGCTAGTAGCTAGTGGGGATGATGAGTTATCAGCATGACGTTGACACTGTGGTATTAGTTGAGCTTCGTCCACTATATGGCAGCTCTCGTCGGGCAACACAGCGTGTTATAGGCTAGTTACAACATTGTCCACTCGAGCGCGCGTCGACAGTATGTGTCCAGTGAAGCAGCTGCAAAAGCACACCTTTTTCGTCTGTGTTTACCGCCAGGTTAGTGAGTGATCTTTTGCAATGGCGAAAAGAAGTTGTTAATTAGATTCAGAGATTGAGCAGCTGCTTTTAGAAAGTGACAATAATTTCAGTGACAGTTCTGAAAGTTTTCAAGACACAGATGTAGAGGCTAGTGAAAGTGACTTCGATTCAGGAACATCTGACGACGAGACACTACTGCAGCAGACGGCACCTACTGCATTTGTGCGTTCTAGTTCAATTTGTAATCAATACTTGTTCAGTGGTAGTAATGGTACAGTTGTGCCTCTAAAACAATATGATGTGATGAGTTGTTTTATGTGTTTTGTGGATGATGCTTCGTGCACAATAATAGTTGAACAGATGAACTTATATGCAGAACAGTTCCTAGCTTTGCATCCCAATTTAGCAGCATGCTCCAGGGTTTGCAGTTGGCAGGATACTACATCTGAGGAGGTAAAAACACTTATTAGAATGCTTATACTTCAAGGAATTCTTCACAAACCAGACCACAATATGTACTTTTGAAAGAGAGAATCAGTTGACACACTTTTCTTCAGGACACTGATGAGTGAAAAGCGATTTCATCGTCATTGAAATTCCTCCACTTTGCTGACAATACCTCGTATGACCCACTAGGCACTATCAGCAGAAAACTATTCAAAATTCTCCCCATTGTGGAGCATCTGCGGCATAAATTCAGATCACTATATGTGCCAGAAAGAAACATCACCGTTGACGAATCATTGTTGTTCTGGAAAAGACGGCTTGGATGGAGGCAATATATTCCATCAAAGTGTAGCAGATTTGGCATCAAATTATACAAACTCTGTGAAAGCAGCTCCGGGTATGTATGGGACTTTATTGTTTACACAGAAAAGGACACTAACTATGGAAGCCACTATCCAGACAAAAAAAAATAACCTCTTGGATTGTTTGGGAGCTTGCACATGATCTACTTGTGAAAGGCCACTGCATTTATCTTGACAACTGGTACACCAGTCCAGATTTGGTGGACAAACTAACCAGCAAGAACATTGACGTTGGCACAATGTGGCAAGACAGGAAGGGGTCCCCGACTTAAAAAAAAAAAAAAAAAAAAAAAAAAACAAAAAACAAAAAAACAAAAAAAAACTGAAGAAAGGGGAGTGCATAACAGGTTTCAGAGGCAAGCAAATGGTAGTGAAATGGACAAGAGACGTTGTTATGGTCAGCACCTTACATTACGCTGAATATGTTTAAATGTAAACTCGAAGAAGGGAATCGTTCAAAAGTCACACGTTGTTGTTGACTACAACAGGAATATGGGGGGCATGGATAGGTGTGATTCTCTGTTACAAAACTACCAGATGGCCAGGAGCAGGCTGAAAAAATATTATCAGAAGCTTTTCTGCCACTTGTTGGACACTGCATGCTTCAATGCATACATTGTCGACAAGAAGCATGGTGGCGAACAAAGTAGACTGGGCTTCACGATTAGTCTTGGCGAACAGTTGACCATATCTTTGCCGCAACACGAGACATCAGTAGGACACCCACCTCGAACACCGAAAGCAATACGCATTGCAGCCAGGCATTTTCCAAACCTTCTGCTGCCCACAATGAAGAAAAGGCCAACAAGGAGGTGTGTGGTGTGCACAAGAAAAGGCCTTTGCAAAGAGACTTCACACTGGTGTGCAGAATGTGAAGTTCCCTTGTGTGTAGCACCTTGTTTTAAAATGTTTCACACTGAAAACTACTTGTAATATTGTGAAAATGCAGTTTTGTTAACTTATGGAATATATTTTACTCATTTCCACCCAATATAAATTTAAATTCAACAACAAAAATATGAAGGAAAAACTTTTGTGTGTAGTGAGAACAGTACGCAGTGACGCACGCGTGCAAATTGCCCACTTAATGGGTTAATATGCTGATTGCGTATCACCTACTGGCACATTCACACATTTCGTGCCATAACTGTCAGTGCTGGAGGGTCAGATGACCACATTGCACTAGTTCTGCACCATATGCAGTGCTCCAAAGGAACCAGAGCACACTTTTAAGGAGTGACAAATATTTAGTCCAACGAGATTACAAGAGAGTGCTCCATCTATAATGATCACATTATCAGTGAGATATTAAACCCTGTTATTTCTTCTTTACTTGAACAAAGGCATTTGCCAGTGTCGTACCAAAGAGCATCAACATACAGCATGGTCACTGTCTGAAACTAGATTTTTTTCCAAAGTTATGTATCACCTGTTGATGGCCAACTAACCCCAAGACAGGTAAAGAAATTGCTATCTGTCGGTTGCACAAAATGTGCTTGGCCAGTTGCAGTGTATGTTTCACTTCGGAATGCAATTGGTTGAACTGAGGAAGCGTCTGTGATTTTGTAATGATGTCAAGAACTATCACCACCCCCATTTGCAGAGAAAACTGTGACCATAAGTAGTTAAGCACATTACTGTAAAAGGTAAGTGGAAAAAAAGTAAAGATTTAGCAGAGAAGGCAATATTTTACAAACATGTATGGAATAAATGTTACAAGAGACAAGCAGAAGAACACTTTCACAGGGTAGAACTAAGACAGAGAGGGGGAGAAACTTGGATAATTGTGAGTAAATATAAAACTGAGCACACCACTACAAACAGTGCATGTACCCTTATAACTAAAAACTTATAAGCTAATCAAGTTGAATTTATTCTTTAGGGAGGAAGGTAAGCACTCTTCAAATAATACAGGCTGAGTCATTGACAGGCATATGTCATGCTATTGAAGTAGCTATACATTGAACAACTTCTACATTAGGCAACATATTATAAGAGGGTTTTTTTTTCACTGATTGGGGGGGGGGGGGGGGGGGGGGGGGGGGAGGAGGAGGAGGAGATAGTTCCTGCTTCATTGTTACTGAAGTAGCCTATGTTCTTCCTCACAAATGAAGGCAAGTAAGTCCAATCATGTCCAGAGGTGGCTTGAGTAGTCGGATATAGAGATGGGCAAACTCTTTCATCCTTGGGAATTAGTCCACTGGTAATCACTCTTTTTTGGGAACTGTCCATTTCTACTCCTTCACAGATCATTGTGCTTGGTATATAGTTCTTATGAAACATTGAAAATTAGTAGCATAGATGACTGAAGTTGGAAAGCGCCAAGAGGGGCCACTTGCCTCTCCCCCGGAGTACAGAGTTTTTATTCATAACAGAATTCTCACACGCTTGTAATTTTCATGATTCTGCAAAACATCTTGTTTAGCCAACTGCAGCTTTAGGTTGCTGATAGCAGTGAAATAATACAAGGTGGTGCACGAAAAGCAGAAGCAAATATTTAGTCCGAGATTACAAGAGAGTGCTCCATCTATAATGATCACATTATCAGTGAGATATTAAACCCCCGAGTACAGACTGCTCGCCAATAATGCACGATTTGTTGACCGCTATGAGCAGAATAGATAAACATGTAATAATTATGCTGTGACGAATTAACAAATAAGCTAATGCAAACAACTTTGAAACAGTTGATGACAATTGGTAAGCGACAATGAGCAGTCTAGTACTCTGGGCCGATTTTTTGTGTGTCACCCTGTACCACTGAAATAATATGTAGGAGTTATCATACTCTCCTTACAAAATGTGACACTATACACTCGATTATGAAGCGTGGGCTTAATTCAGTTGTAAGTCGATCTGCTTTCCATAACAATGAACATGCTCTTTTACCTTGGATCAAAAAATGACAGTAAATGGCCACTCATGTGTGTCGTGCCGACATCCTTTGCAAGAGTAATAAAAACAAAACAAAAAAAACACTTTCCTTTTTACAAGTAGTTCTTCTGCTGTTTATCGAAATAGTGAAGTAAGCTGATACGCCAATTTGTTACCTGAAAAGATGTATGTATTACATACCAAGTAATTTTTATGTAATTTACTTAATTATAAAATACATTTTAACTACCGGTCATGGACGCAGAATAGAATACGAAAAGAACCAGAAGTTCAGAGTTTAAAAAAGGTTTGAAACAGATCTAGAATGGGAGTGTGAAGCAAACGAAAAGAATAACAACTCGATACTGAACTAACTATGAGCAGTCGGCAGTGGAACTGCGACGAGTGGCCACGTGAAGGACGGGAACGGGACCGAGGCCAGAACAAGACCGGCTGACATGCCGTTCAGGAAAGACCGACCGTTTCCCATTCCCGGGAACTATAAATAGAAAGCTGCGACCGAAGAGAATTATGAAAGACCGTTCCTTAGAATTTGTTCCTCTCTCATTCCATTCATCTTGGTGAACCGTTCCTTTGGACCCGTTAGTTTGCGAACGATCCATCTCTAGTCGGATAGGAATGTGTGCTCTCTACTAGAGAGGAGGTATGAGGGAATAACACTGCAGTTTGTCTTGTGATGGCAACAGTTATTTCATAGTGCTAGGATGAAATGGCCGCTCTGGTACTGTCTCCCGCAACGGTGAGGTTTATGCTTTTACCAAATTTTTGCACACTCAGAATCAGCAAAAATCCATCACCAGCTGTGCCACATGTATGGATATGACATTATGAGCAACAGTGTGGTCAGACAATAGTTCAGGTAATTTGTCATGAATATTCGTTCATCCTTCAGCAAAGACCGTAGTGGCCGCCCATCCCGGGTGACACTAGAATTCATGGAAAGTGTGTGGCAAGCAATTCTGCACAACTGGAACTTCAGTTTCGAAACACTCTTGTCAATTCCCTCAGATGTCTCGCCTGCTGTTGCACATAATTGTCTTCCAGTGGCTTGGTTTTTATAATGTGTGTGCAAGATGGGTGCCAAGGCAACTGACACAAAACCAAACATCTGGCCGTAGGGTTGACATTCCTAGAGTTGTATGAAGAGAAAGTTGATGAGCTTGTCGACCATGTTGTCACTGGGGATAGACATGTCGTGCCACATCAGAAATAAAACAAGCAGCAGCATTGGTGGCATAGTGATTCACATGTAAAGACCAAATTCAAGCTGACAGTGTCTCAAAAAAAAAAAAAAAAAGCATATGCATTGTCTTCTGGGATCAACGGGCACTTAAATGTGATTTGCAGAGTATGCATGTAGATGTAAAACACAGTCTCCTGTGCGAGTTTTTACCATGAGGGAGACTGTAAATGCTGATCGGTATTGAGAGACTAAATATGAGACCTCATACAGCCAATGCCACCTGAAAACTTGAATGTTTGTGTGGGAGATCTTGGACAACTGACCCTACAGTCCCAACCTCACCACAAGTGACTTTCATGTCTTCCATCTCATGATGTGTTTCCTGGCATGAAAATGTTTCCATGAAGGCACTGAAATGCAGATTAATGTGACTTTGTGGCTTCAGATGTTGGTGACAGACTCCTATAAGTGGGTGTACAATTGATGGTGCACCTTATGAGAAAGACCTTAACAATAGTGGTGAATACATTGGGGAGGAGCCTGTGAAGCTACAAGGAGGTACCAAAAAGAAACAGAATTATTTTTTAAAGGCTATATATTTTCAAATTGTTTGCAAAACAACCTTATCCGCTTCAAAATACTCTCCATTGCAACTAATGTATTTATCTCACTGTTTGGAACATTTTTTGTCATCATCTTTAGAAATGGCTGACAGCTTGTGACATTTGCCTGCTTTATTTCTTCATTGATAGTCCTCAGTGTCGACGTACTGCATTTTTATGCTGTCTGAAAAATAGGGGCTGGAAGTTCAACTCTGACTACTGTAAATGATGTAGCTGACAATTGCATAGTTGCATTTCACAGTTCTTTACTTTCACTGTTCACAACCCCCCACTATTGGTAAATGTTAAGCCACAATAATAGGTTGCAAACACCAGCATACTGCTACAACAGTTTGCTGTTGAACATCTATGAGCAGTAAAAACCTAACCACACAGTTCACAGTTCTTGCAGAATAATAAGGTACGTGTGACACTATTTCTCAATTAAATTGAACAGACATTAGTCTAACACATAGCCTATTTGTGTTACAATTATTCCACTGTTAGGTTGATGCATTGTTGTTACTTAAAACAGTACATAATTTGCCGCTGAAAATTGACTGTGGACTGACTGTGTAGAGACAAAAAATCCGTCCTTTATATATCCTCACAATAACAGCACTGACACTATACATTGTTCGGTGTTTTATTTACAGAAATTGCAATTCAATTAACTGAAAACATTGAAAAATTCCTTCTTTTTAACAAGTCCTTCTACCACAGAGGTTAGGCTGAATTGTTTGTTTGTTGTTGTTGTTGTTGTTGTTGTTGTTGTGGTCTTCAGTCCTGAGACTGGTTTGATGCAGCTCTCCATGCTACTCTATCCTGTGCAACCTTCATCCCTCTGAATCTGCTTAGTGTATTCATCTCTTGGTCTCCCTTTATGATTTTTACCCTCCACGCTGCCCTCCAATACTAAATTGGTGATCCCTTGATGCCTCAGAACATGTCCTACCAATCGATCCTTTCCTTTAGTCAAGTTGTGCCACAAACTCCTCTTCTCCCCAATTCTATTCAATACCTCCTCATTAGTTATATGATCTACCCATCTAATCTTCAGCATTATTCTGTAGCACCACATTTCAAAAGCTTCTATTCTCTTCTTGTCCAAACTATTTATCGTCTATGTTTCACTTCCATACATAGCTACACTCCATACAAATACTTTCAGAAACGACTTCCTGGCACTTAAATCTATACTCGATGTAAACAAATTTCTCTTCTTCAGAAACGCTTTCCTTGCCATTGCCAGCCTACATTTTATATCTCTCTACTTCAACCATCATCAGTTATTTTGCTCCCAAAATAGCAAAACTCCTTTACTACTCATCTCATTTCCTAATCTAATTCCCTCAGCATCATCCGATTTAATTGGACTACATTCCATTATCCTCATTTTGCTTTTGTTGATGTTCATCTTATATCCTCCTTTCAAGACACTATCCACTCCGTTCAACTGCTCTTCCAGGTCCTTTGCTGTCTCTGACAGAATTACAATGACATCAGCAAACCTCAAAGTTTTAATTTCTTCTCCATGGATTCTAATACCTACACCGAATTTTTCTTTTGTTTCCTTCATTGCTTGCTCAACATACGGATTGAATAACATTGGGGAGAGGCTACAACCCTGTCTCACTCCCTTTCCAACCACTGCTTCCATTTCATGTCCCTCGACTCATATAACTGCCATCTGGTTTCTGTACAAATTGTAAATAGCCTTTCGCTCCCTGTATTTTACCCCTGCCACCTTTAGAATTTGAAAGAGAGTATTCCAGTCAACATTGTCAAAAGCTTTCTATAAGTCCACAAATGCTAGAAACGTAGGTTTGCCTTTCCTTAATCTAGCCTCTAAGATAAGTCGTAGGGTCAGTATTGCCTCACGTGTTCCAGTATTTCTACGGAGTCCAAACTGATCTTCCCCGAGGTCGTCATCTACTAGTTTTTCCATTCATCTGTAAAGAATTTGCGTTAGTATTTTGCAGCCATGACTTATTAAACTGGTAGTTCGGTAATTTTCACATCTGTCAACACCTGCTTTCTTTGGGATTGGAATTATTATATTCTTCTTGAAGTCTGGGGGTATTTCGCCTGTCTCATACATCATGCTCACCAGATGGTAGAGTTTTGTCAGGACTGGCTCTCCCAAGGCTGTTAGTAGTTCTAATAGAATGTTGTCTACTCCTGGGGCCTTGTTTCAACTCAGGTCTTTCAGAGCTGAGTCAAACTCTTCACGCAGTATCGTATCTCCCATTTCATCTTCATGTACATCCTCTTCCATTTCCATAATACGAGGGCTATCCACAAAGTACATTACGTTTTCGTTTGTGTCCGTTAGGGGCGGAGCTAGCGCGGCCATCTTGGTGTCATGGCATTCCGCCGCTCAGTCGGCATCATGCCGTGCTAGTGAGAGGTTCGTGCTGTACTCCATTGAGTTACTGTGACAGTTTGAAATGTCAGCGTTAATTGAAAATTCCGCAAAGTGTGAATTGCGTGCTGTAATAAGGTTTCTGACTGCAAAAAACTGTACACCGATAGAAATCTATCGGCAGCTTTGTGAAGTGTATGGGGACAACATAATCACTTAAGGTGGAGTGCGTCAATGGGTCATAAAATTTAAAAATGGCCGAACTAACGTTCACGACGAAGAGCGAAGTGGAAGACCCAGCATAGTGACTGCCGAACTTGTCGAAAAAGTCGATGCAGCGGTCCGTGAAAACCGTAATTTCACAATAACGGAACTCTCTGTGAGTTTTTCACAAATTTCACGAAGTTTGTTGCACAAAATCATTTACCGAAAAGCTTGGTTACCACAAGTTTTGTGCAAGATGGATACCAAAAATCTTGACAGAGATTCACAAAAATCAGCGAATGGCTGCAGCGTTAACGTTTTTGGACGCTTACGAGAAATATGGTGACTCATTACTCGATTGCATCGTTACTGGTGACGAAACATGGGTTAAGCATGTGAACTGCGAGACAAAATTGCAGTCAATGCAGTGGGGTCACACAAATTCCCCCCAAAAACCCAAGAAATACATGCAGACAATGTCGGCAAGGAAGGTGATGGCGACTGTCTTTTGGGACAGAAAAGGTGTGATTTTTGTGGATTTCCTGGAAAGAGGCACTACAATAAACTCTCAAAGGTATTGCCAAACTCTGCACAACCTCAGCAGAGCAATACAAAACAAGCGCAGGGGAAAGTTGGGCTCAAAGATCTTGCTGATTCACGACAACGCCCGGGCCCACACGGCAAATGCCACTCGTGAAGTTCTCGAATCTTTTAAGTGGGAGTTGTTTCCTCATCCGCCGTACAGTCCTGACCTGGCACCGAGCGACTTCCACTTATTCCCAGCAATGAAGAAGTGGTTGGTTATGCAGCGTTTTGATGACGGTGCACAGCTTCAAGAAGAGTTAACCACGTGGTTGAAGGCGCAGGTGGCCGAATTTTACGATGAAGGAATTTCTGAGACCTTCTAGTATCTCCAGGCTTCTTCTATGTATACAACCTTCTTTTGTGATTCTTGAACCAAGTGTTAGCTATGATTAAGTTGTGCTCTGTGCAAAGTTCTACCAGGCGGCTTCCTTTCTCATTTCTTACCCCCAATCCATATTCACCTACTACGTTTTCTTCTCTCCCTTTTCCTACCGTCGAATTCCAGTCACCCATGACTATTAAATTTTCGTCTGCCTTCACTATCTGAATAATTTATTTTATTTTATCATACATTTCTTCAATTTCTTCGTCACCTGCAAAGCTAGTTGGCATATAAACTTGTACTACTGTAGTAGGCATGGGCTTTGTGTCTATCTTGGCCACAATAATGTGTTCACTATGCTGTTTGTAGTAGCTTACCTGCACTCCTATTTTTTTATTCATTATTAAACCTACTCCTGCATTACCCCTATTTGATTTTGTATTTATAACCCTGTATTCACCTGACCAAAAGTCTTGTTCCTCCTGGCACCGAACTTCACTAATTCCCACCATATCTAACTTTAACCTATCCATTTCCCTTTTTTAAATTTTCTAACCTACCAGCTCAATTAAGGGATCTGACATTCCACGCTCCGATCCGTAGAACGCCAGTTTTCTTTCTCCTGATAACGACCTCCTCTTGAGTAGTCCCCACCCAGAGATCCGAATGGGGGACTATTTTACCTCCGGTATATTTTAGCCAAGAGGACGCCATCATCATTTAACCATACAGTAAAGCTGCATGCCCTCAGGAAAAATTACGGCTGTAGTTTCCCCTTGCTTTCAGCCGTTCGCAGTACCAGCACAGCAAGGCTGTTTTGGTTAGTTACACAAGAGTAATAGAAGGCAGATTTCAGACTACCTAACAGATCAAAACGAAAATTTCTGTTCCGACACTGACAATGTTGAGTGTTTATGGCAAAAGTTTAAGGCAATCGTAAAATGCGTTTTAGACAGGTACGTGCCGAGTAAAACTGTGAGGGATGGGAAAAACCCACCGTGGTTCAACAACAAAGTTAGGAAACTACTGCGAAAGCAAAGAGAGCTTCACTCCAAGTTTAAACACAGCCAAAACCTCTCAGACAAACAGAAGCTAAACGATGTTTAAGTTAGCGTAAGGAGGGCTATGCGTGAAGCGTTCAGTGATTTCGGAAGTAAAATTCTATGTACCGACTTGACAGAAAATCCTAGGAAGTTCTGGTCTTACGTTAAATCAGTAAGTGGCTCGAAACAGCATATCCAGACACTCCGGGATGATGATGGCATTGAAACAGAGGATGACACGCGTAAAGCTGAAATACTAAACACCTTTTTCCAAAGCTGTGTCACAGAGGAAGACCGCACTGCAGTTCCTTCTCTAAATCCTCGCACAAACGAAATAATGGCTGACATCGAAATAAGTGTCCAAGGAATAGAAAAGCAACTGGAATCACTCAATAGAGGAAAGTCCACGTGACCTGACGGGATACCAATTTGATTCTACACAGAGTACGCGAAAGAACTTGGCCCCCTTCTAACAGCCATGTACCGCAAGTCTCTAGAGGAACGGAAGGTTCCAAATGATTGGAAAATAGCACAGGTAGTCCCAGTCTTCAAGAAGGTTCGTCGAGCAGATGTGCAAAACTATAGACCTATATCTCTGATGTCGATGTGTTGTAGAATTTTAGAACATGTTTTCTGCTCGAGTATCATGTCATTTTTGGAAACCCAGAATCTACTCTGTAGGAATCAACATGGATTCCGGAAACAGCGATCGTGTGAGACCCAACTCGCTTTATTTGTTCATGAGACCCAGAAAACATTAGATACAGGCTCCCAGGTAGATGCTATTTTCCTTGACTTCCAGAAGGCATTCGATACGGTTCTTCACTGTCGCCTGATAAACAAAGTAAGAGCCTACGGAATATCAGACCATCTGTGTGGTGGATTGAAGAGTTTTTAGCAAACAGAACACAGCATGTTGTTATCAATGGAGAGACGTCTACAGACGTTAAAGCAACCTCTGGTGTGCCACAGGGGAGTGTTATGTGACCATTCACAATATATATAAATGACCTAGTAGACAGTATCGGAAGTTCCATGCGGCTTTTCACGGATGATGCTGTAGTATACAGAGAAGTTGCAGCATTAGAAAAATGTAGCGAAATGCAGGAAGATCTGCAGCGGATAGGCACTTGGTGCAGGGAGTGGCAACTGACCCTTAACATAGACAAATATAATGTATTGCGAATACATAGAAAGAAGGATTCTTTATTGTATGATTATATGATAGCGAAACAAACACTGGTGGCAGTTACTTCTGTAAAATATCTGGGAGTATGCGTGCGGAACGATTTGAAGTGGAATGATCATATAAAATTAATTGTTGGTAAGGCGGGTACCAGGTTGAGATTCATTGGGAGAGTCCTTAGAAAATGTAGTCCATCAACAAAGGAGGTGGCTTACAAAACACTCGTTCGACCTATACTTGAGTATTGCTCATCAGTATAGGATCCGTACCAGATCGGGTTGACGGAGGAGATAGAGAAGATCCAAAGAAGAGCGGCGCGTTTCGTCACAGGGTTATTTGGTAACCGTGATAGCATTACGGAGATGTTTAGCAAACTCAAGTGGCAGACTCTCCAAGAGAGGCGCTCTGCATCGTGGTGTAGCTCGCTCGCCAGGTTTCGAGAGGGTGCGTTTCGGGATGAGGTATCGAATATATTGCTTCCCCCTACTTATACCTCCTGAGGAGATCACGAATGTAAAAGTAGAGAGATTCGAGCGCGCATGGAGGCTTTCAGACAGCCGTTCTTCCCGCGAACCATACGCGACTGGAACAGAAAAGGGAGGTAATGACAGTGGCACGTAAAGTGCCCTCTGCCCCACTTCAGGAGCATCACGTTTGTCTGGCCTCTCAACAGATACCCCTCTGTTGTGGTTGCATCTACGGTACAGCTATCTGTATCGCTGAGGCACGCAAACCTCCCCACCAACGGCAAGGTCCATTGTTGATTTGTTTAAATAATGAAATTAACAGATATAATTATGAAAACAATGCTTTTGACAAACCTGGTAATTATTGTGGAATTAATTAAGCATCTTCTTCCTGTTGGTTAAATTTCATGTCTGCAGCACGTCATCTTCGTGGTGTAGCAATTTTAATGGCCAGTAGTGTACATACACAAAACAATTAGACCTGGTGCTATATTCTTTAAGACTTTGAGGTCCAACCTTTCTCTTTTATGGAAGTGCAGATTATACTCATGCATATTATTAGTAATTAGGCAAAAATTAAAATAAAATAAATATAAGGAGGCAGATAGCAAAACAAGAGAGAAAGTAAAGAGATCCCATCTTGCTTCGTCACAAGCTTCTCCCTTTTTCTTTGTCATTGGTATCCTTTTATTCACCTTTTCAAGTGTGTAAATAAGAAAAAGTCGCACGGAGCCAGGTCAGACAAGTGATGTGCTTGGAGCAGCAGAACCAACCATTTTTAGCCAAAAACTGTCAGACAGAAGTGGCTGTATGTGCATGTGCTTTGTCTTGATGGAAAAACCAGTCTCCTGTCTGCCACAAATTGGGTCTTTAGTGACGAACACTGGTGCGCAATCTTCTTAAAACTTCCAAGTAAAAGGTTTGATTGAGGGTCTGACCAAATTTTTTCGATATTTTCATAGATTCAGGTAGTTGCTGGATGTCCAGAACAGAGTTTGCCATCATTTGACTTATCGCCATTTTTAAAGTGAGCAAACGACTCATACATTTTTAAGTTTTTCCCTTAGTGTAAGCCTGGAAGCTGTTTTCAACGTTAAAACAGTCTCAGCAGCATTTATACCAAGCAGAAAAAAAAATTTCACAGTTGCATATTGTTTGCTTAATCTTGCCATTGTAAAAAATGAAGCCAGAACAAAACAGTGCCAGCAGAAATAATCACTGCAGATGGACAATATAAGCCAGGTTTGACAACACAGGCAGCCTGAACTGACAATGAGTTACGCTGTACGCGCCTAGCAGCAGAAATTCGTACTTCACAAGCTCCCACAGCAATGTTGTTCCTGCTTTTTTCCCCTTGTATGTAAATATTCCAGTAAATATTTCTTACTTAGTGATGGTTTTCTTTTCTTTATTGGCCATCGGAACTTAATTTATTAGTATGGAAGCGTGGATTAATTGTATTCGTATTTTTTACACACACACACACACACACACACACACACACACACACACATCTGCAGTCTTTATTGTACCTATCGCGGCTCAGCATCTCTGCTATATGGTGAGTAGCAACTTTCCTTCTCTTGTATTGTTACATTCATTATGTTTAATCATATTATGTAGAACATATTGACCAATAAAAGCATTTTCAGAAATATGATAAAGTTAAAAGCCATAGTTCTTCCATTATTCACATAATATTCTTCAAATCAATAAATGTCTTACACTACAAATTATCTAAAGTTCCCTGCATCCTTTCTTCAGGCTTGAGTATCTCCATACCAAATTTAATCAAAATCTAGCAGTTTGGTCATGAAAATGCAACAGTTACTTTTACATTTATGAAACTTTAAATTACATTTTTTATTTTTTTCCTGATCATATTTTGATGAAATAAAATGTGTATGTTACCCCAAACTATACTCAAGTTACCTGTGAAAACCCCCATGAAAATTTCTCTAGCATTTTGAGATTAGCATATTCAGACAGACACAATGATTTTACAGTTTTATTATTAGTATAGATGCAAGAAATTCTCCCTTTAGCCAGATGTGAGATTACAATAAACGTAGAACTGCAGTCAAGAATCGTGCAATGACAATAAGTGTAATTCCATTTTCATGCCAACAATAAGGATGGAATATGCATGGTCTGACATGTTCAATACATTTAAGAAATTCTGTAGCTATGTGATACGCAGCTATCAAAAGGTCCCAGGTGGTGACATCTTCCTCAGAATGTTTCCAGCATTTAATGAAGTAGACAGATACTTTCTCTTCTATATGGGCAGTTCTAAGGTGACAAATATTGGTGTCATGAGAATAAAGTTTGAGCAAACTGCACAATGGGAAAACCAACCATGTCCTTCTACTATGTTAGCACAATATTGGTTCACCCTGGTCAACTCTTAAAAACAAAAATAAGAACATGAGACAAAGCTTGTGCCTCACTTTTTGCAAGACTTTAGATTTAACACTTCAGTGTCTTGCATCTGTTTTGTTTCGTATTAATTCAAAGAGACTTCTCAGCTAATACCTCAAGACATTGGAGTCTGCTTCCGACCTGTCCTCTGTAGAAAAATTGCAGGTGCTCATCATGTTTCAAACATGGTGAACCTTATCATTAACCAACTATGTTAAACACAAGACTCTTCTGGAGAGATATGCAGTGGTGCATATGCATGAGTGATAATACACATCCAAACCATTGACCATTACCACCATCATTTTCATGTTTTAACATTCTGAGCATTATTAGAGTTTCATCATTCTCTGCATCCTAGCTAGTGGCCCAAACTACAAACTCCATTTCACCTCCTGCAAGAAAGGTGAAAGCCCTGCTTTGTAGTGTTAAAGACAGTAAAGGCTTCCAAAATTTGGTGTAAACTTTATTTCACAGAAATAGGGCACAGCATATGGGGGATAGAGCAGCAAAACAGTTGAGAGAGATGATAGAACATCAGTGACGCGCCCAAAGGAAGCCACCAAGAAAATAATGTGTCCAAGAGCTCTGCCTGCAAGACGGTAATGAAATTAGGTATTACAAGATAAGTGTTTTTGTCGATGTTTCTACTAAATCATTATTAACAAGTCTATGAAATAAAGGTGTCACAAAACGTAAGTAGATATTGTTGGCATTTGTAGCAAATAATTCTTAGTGTGTTTTGCAAAAGCATGTTTCACCCTGTCATATTAGGCACTATCGGAGGCCTATAAAATTAATTAGTCTTTCCACTCCTGGGATTGGAATGACTCCTTAACCTCTCCCTTAAAACCCACATCCTTTTGTCTTTCCCTCTCCTTCCCTCTTTCCTGATGAAGCAACCGTTGGTTGCGAAAGCTTGAATTTTGTGTGTATGTTTTTGTTTGTTTGTGTGTCTATCGACTGCCAGCGCTTTCGTTTAATATATACTTTATAATGTAATTGTATTAAAAAAAGATGCTGTGACTTACCAAACGGGAAAGCACTGGTAGATAGACACAATAAAAAACACACAAACATACACACAAATATCAGGCTTTCGCAACCCACGGTTGCTTCAGCGGGAAAGAGGGAAGGAGAGGGAAAGACGAAAGTATGTGGGTTTTAAGGGAGAGGGTAAGGAGTCATTCCAATCCTGGGAGTGGAAAGACTTACCTTAGGGGGGAAAAAGGGACAGGTCACACACACACACACACACACACACACACACACACACACACTTATACAGACACAAGCAGACATATGTAAAGGCAAAGAGTTTGGGCAGAGATGTCAGTCGAGGCAGAAGTACAGAGGCAAAGATGTTGTTGAGTGACAAGTGATGTACGAGGGGCGGCAACTTGAAATTAGCGGAGATTGAGGCCAGGTGGGTAACAGGAAGAGAGGATATATTGAAGGGCAAGTTCCCATCTCTGGAGTTCTGATAGGTTGGTGTCAGTGGGAAGTATTCAGATAACCCGGACGGTGTAACACAGTGCCAAGATGTGCTGGCCGTGCACCAAGGCATGTTAGCCACAGGGTGACCCTCAATACCATCAAACACTGTCTGCCTGTGTCCATTTATGTGAATGGACAGTTTGTTGCTAGTCATTCCCACATAGAAGGCTTCACAGTGTAGGCAGGTCAGTTGGTAAATCACATTGGTGCTTTCACACGTGGCTCTGCCTTTGATCGTGTACACCTTCTGGGTTACAGGACTGGAGTAGGTGGTGGTGGGAGGGTGCATGGGACAGGTTTTACACCGGGGGGCAGTTACACCTGTCCCATGCACCCTCCCAATCGATGGGCGATTGTACAGGAAGGATGCAGTAAGGTGGGCAATGTCAAATGGAAGTGCATATGTTGTAGTTTGAAAAGGAGACTGGAATGCCAAATATGGTCATATTCTTTCTCTAGATCAAGGGATCAGGGGTGGCAGAGCACAGTTTGGTAAATAAACACAAGATTATATTCAAACATACCAAAATTCTGGCTGATACTTCGACCTATTGGGATTAAGAAAGCAGCCCTGGATCTATGATATTTCTGAACCGGGCAAAAACTTGATAGTGCGCGGAGGAAAACTTCTCATAGTTTACCACCTGATGTAAGCGGCGGCACAGCAAGCAATGCAGGATGGCAAGCGCAAAAGTAATCCGTGAGAAAAGAGGACGGCACTTCAGCATGAACCATTTCTGTGATGTAAATTAGCCAATTAGATACCATTCTTTGAGCATACAACTGGGAGCTTCGCCTGTTTCACAACCGTCGGACTTAGGTCCTTGGTGTTTTATCTGAATGTGGCATAGCAAGTTAAACAAGAACTTTTTATCAAATTCATCGTTTGTTTGTTGATGTGTGTCTGGTACACGCTGAAAGCCTCGCACCATAGGAGCATGGCATGCCCATGGAGGAGACAAAACAAGATGGCACAGCCCTTCATCACTGGTTTCGCACGCATTTATGGTGCCGGGTGGTTATAATTAAAATGTAGCTACTCACGGAGGTCCAGTGTGGGCTATAATTACCGCATGCCAGAGAAACTTCGTAGCTATGCTAATGTGTTAATTCGGAGCTGATTTATGCAGGGAAAAACTAGTTCCAGTTGTGGACACCAGGTGCAGAGCTGGCGCTTTACACTATTTCTATGACGGCATGACATCCACGCTGTAATTTCACAAGCCATAACGTGAGTGAACAGTACTGCTGAATTTGGGATACTGTTACACCACGTGTTTTGCACAAAGAGCCATCGCACTCTCCATATGTGACTGTGTGGTGTGGATTCACAAGCACCTTTATTCTTAGTCCGTTAGCTCAGTAGGCAGTACAGTTGAAGAGGAATGGACATCACTAAAAAGGGCCATCACAGAAGTTGGAAGGAAAACATAGGTACAAAGGAGATAACTATGAAGAAACCATGGCTAACAGAAGAAATACTTCAGTTGGTTGATGAAAGGAGGAAGTACAAAAATGTTGCGGTAAACTCAGGAATACATAAATACAAGTCGCTGAGGAATGAAATAAATAGAAAGTGCAGGAAAGCTAAGACACAATGGCTGCAGGAAAAATGTGAAGACATCGAAAAAGAAATGATTGTCGGAAGGACAGAACTCAGCATACAGGAAAGTCGAAACAACTTTCTTTGGCATTAAAAGCAAGGGTGGTAACATTAAGAGTGCATTGGGAATTCCACTGTTAAATGCCGAGGAGAGAGAGTGGATAGATGGAAAGAATACATCGAAAGCCTCTATGAGGAGGAAGATTTGTCTGATGTGATAGAAGAAGAAACAGGAGTCGATTTAGAAGAGACAGGGGATCCAGTATCAGAATCAGAATTTAAAAGAGCTTTGGAGGACTTAAGGCCAAATAATGCAGAAGGGATAGATAACATTCCATCAAAACTTCTAAAATCATTGGGGAAAGTGGCAACAAAACGACTATTCACGTTGGTGTGTAGAATGTATGACTCTGGCGACATACCATCTGACTTTCGGAAAAGCATCATCCACACAATTCTGAAGACGGCAAGAGGTGACAAGTGTGAGAATTATCGCACAATCAACTTAACAGCGCACGCATCCAAGCTGCTTACAAAAATAATATACAGAAGAATGGAAAAGAAAACTGTGGATGCACTAGATGACAATCAGTTTGGCTTTATGAAAAGTAAAGGCACGACAGAGGCAATTCTGACATTGCGGTTAGTAATGGAAGCAAAACTAAAGAAAAATCGAGATAAGTTATAGAGTTTGTCGACCTGAAAAAGCGTTCGACAGTGTAAAGTGGTGCAAGATGTTTGAAATTCTGAAACAAGTAGGGGTAAGTTATAGGGAGAGACGGGCCATATAAAATATGTACAACAGCCAAGAGGGAGTAATAAGGGTGGACGACTAAGAACGAAATGCACATATTAAAAAGAGTATAAGACAGTTATTTAGTCATTCGCCCCTACTGTTCAATCTGTACATCAAGGAAGCAATGATGGAAATAAAAGAAAGGTTCAGGAGTGGAATTATAATTCAAGGTGAAAGGATATCAATGATACAATTCACTGATAACATTGCTGTCCTGAGTGAAAGTGAAGAAGAATTACATGATCTGCCGTACGGAATGAACAGTTTAATGAGTACACAGTATGGACTGAGAGTAAATTGAAGAAAGACGAAGGTAATGAGAAGTAGTAGAAATGAGAACAGCGAGAAACTTAACATCAGGATTGATGCTCATGAAGTAGATGAAGTTATGGAATTCTGCTATGTAGAAGTAAAGTAACCAATGACGGACGGAGCAAGTAGGACATCAAAAGCAGACTAGCTATGGCAAAACTGACTCCCGGTCAAGAGGAGTCACTAATATCAAATATCGGCCTTAATTTGAGAAAGAAATTTCTGAGAATGTATGTCTGGAGTACAGCATTGTATGGTAGTGAAACATGGACTGTGGGAAAACCGGAACAGAAGATAATCGAATCATTTGAGATGTGGTGGTACAGACGATTGTTAAAAATTAGGTGGACTGATAACATAAGGAATGTTGAAAATTAGGTGGACTGATAAGGTAAGGAATGAGGAGGTTCTATGCAGGATCGGAGAGGAAAGGAATATGTGGGAAAACACTGATAAGGAGAAGAGACATGATGGTAGGATACCTGTTAAGACATGAGAGAATGACTTCCATGGTACTAGAGGGAGCTGTAGAGGGCAAAAACTGTAGAGGAAGACAGAGACTGGAATACATTCAGCAAATAATTGAGGATGTAGGTTGCAAGTGCTACTCTGAGATGAAGAGGTTAGAACAAGAGAGGAATTCGTGGCGGGCCGCATCAAACCAGTAAGAATACTGATGACCCAAAAAAAAAAAGAACCCCCAATGGGCCTGTCAAATTAGTGAAACAGATTCATGTAAACAGCAGCAATTACAGTGCAGTATTGAGAAAGTATCGCCGACTGAAAGGTCGGAGGAGAGGTCCGATCAAAATCTGGAAACATGGGTGAGCTTGGTGGAGCACCTGGAAGAGCAAGGCATCTTATTCCAATGGAAGTTATTGATAAGGTTGTTGTTGCCGTAGCTGATCATGCAGCATATGCCCCAGGTAGAGCTGCTGCTCGTGCAGTGCTACAAGCATTGTCCATCCCAGGGTCAACAGTATTGAAGTTTTGCAATCTATTTTACACTGATACTCATACAAGATGAAGGCAGTGCAACAACTGAAACCGCATGATCTTCAGCACCATTCTGAATTTGCTCTTCAGCTTTTGGCACAAATCAAAATTCATGATGTGTAGCTGGGCAATATTCTATGGTGTGACAAGACACATTTTACACTACAGGGTGTAATGAATACACAGAACTGCTGAATTTGGGATACTGTTAAACCATGTGTTGTGCACGAAGAGCCATCACACTCTCCCTATGTGACTGTTTGGTGCGGATTCACAAGTACCTTTATTCTCAGTCCAGTCTTTTTTTGAAGCTAATACACTCGATGGGCCTGTCAGGTGTACCATGACATCTGCACATTATCGAGACCGCCTCGTATAGCATGTGATTTCTGCCTCGGAGAAGTGAACTGTGTGGAAACCACTGTTTTCAGGCAGGATGGAGCAACACTTCATGTCGCTTGCCAAGAGGAAGATCTGCTTAGTGGAACCTCCCACAAACATATAAAACCTACAGATTTTTCAGATGCATGGCCTGCAAGTTCACCTCATCTGATTCTGTGTGACTTTTGGCACATCTAAAAGACGTGTTTACCAGGGATACATTTGGTCTCTACCTGATCTGAAGACTGTTTGACCTTTTCTGCCCACGCCCCGTTCTAATTATCGCATAAGGAAACATTTCTACGGGTATATGTCTTTTTTGCATTCAGAGCGCCATATTTGTCCCTGGTGATCAAAATTGGAACTAATTTGTTTCTTTTGTTAATTGGTTCCGCATTAACACATTAGAATATCTACCAATTTCACTGCCATACAATAATTGCAGCCGACACTGGACCTGTGTGAATAGCTGCAGTTTAATTATAACCACCCAGCATATGCACGGCCATGCGTTTAGAAAAAAATAACATTTTGGTGCGGTCTCGGTGAGGCACGACCTGTTTACGTTAACAGTACGGACTTTTAATCTATAGGTTGTGGGTTGGAGTCCTTGTGAGGGAAGATAATTATTATTTCCAGTTTTTACGTTACAGTGCAAATAAACCGAAATGATGCTCAAATATCGTATTTGTTAAAATGTTCATAAAAGGCATGAAAAGGAATGGCAAAGGAGAATTCGAGATAGCAAATAAATTTCGAAGAAGGAGTGTAAGCCGTACATGAGAACTTAATATATAAAATTAGATAATTTTAAACAATGGAAAATCAAGGTTGGAATATAACAATATTATGAGAAGAAAAGTTGCTATTCACCACACAGCAGAGATGCTGAGTCGCAGATGGGCATAACAAAAAGATTTTCACTCTTTTTGTTGTACCTGTCTGCGATTCAGCACCTCCACTATATGGTGAGTAGCAACTTTGCTTCTCATAATGTTATTAGATAATTTTATTATTTTATAGAAGATGATTTACGCGTGCTGAGGTAATATTCATCGTATAAGCAATAGAAGCATTAATTTTCTCGAAATCTTGTAGGCCTACACATTATTAATGCCGCATTTTTTCACGATATGGTCTTTTAAAGTTCTATACAAACACAGACTAGGTTTACATCCCTAGAAGGTTCTCTGGCATCGCACAGTTTCATGGTCAACCACGCGTAACGCATCGTTTGCTTGTGATGTGCAGTGGAACGTATTTTAATGCAGTCTTCTTGGCACCTGATTTCTTTTTCTCTCTAGTAGACTAAGAGCAGTTTTGAAGCTTTATGATCAAATTCCTTAGCTGACGATAAAAATAGTCATCTCAGGGTTGCACTAGTCGTGTAATTTTTGGGGGACTCACTTTAATACTGTACAGCAGAAATTTTCGTCTTGAAAAATCGCGTCGTATAATTGTAGATTCAAAAAGTTTTTGATTGTACTGGGCCACATTCACACAGTGTTTTTTGAAAGAATACACTGCCATTTGACTGTACATTGCTGTATTTTTAGTCTAGATAATGTAAGTTATCAAACCCACTATAATCAGATAGACACTTGTTTAGTAAAATACAGTGTTTTAAGTTCTTACAATGGGAATGACTCTCTGTCTGTCTCTCTCCCTGCATGCTTTTGTGAAAGAGTGTTTGTGTGTGTGTGGGGGGGGGGGGGGGGGAGGGGGAGAGTGCAGAGAGAAAGTGTAGAAAGAGAGAGAGAGATGGCAGGGTTCTCCTCAATTTAATTTTATTTGTGCTTTTTTCTGTGGACAATTATTTTGCTGTATTGGATAACACGCCATTACACAAAACAACGTATTCACTTAAAATCTGTTACTGACCTCTATATGTGATTATTTTCTTCAGTGTTAAGTTTTTAATATGACTTATGATTTAAATCTTTATCTAAGATTGTGGGAATGCCATTACTGACCAACATTATATAGGCATTTGAAAATATGTTTCTACATGTCGTATTTCCTATTTTATCACTTTTCCTTCGCATTTTAATTTTTTCATTTATTTCGTGCATTTTAGTGTTTCGTACCTCAGTCAGTAAAAGAGTAACTTTTATATACTCACTCTGCTGTCCGTCTGTGCATCCATATGTCTGCCCCTCCGACCGTTATGACCCT
This sequence comes from Schistocerca americana, assembly GCF_021461395.2. NCBI lineage: Eukaryota > Metazoa > Arthropoda > Insecta > Orthoptera > Acrididae > Schistocerca > Schistocerca americana. Next base: position 366,139,701 of record NC_060126.1, read on the forward strand.
TCTTTCTCGGGAACGGGTGGTGCCATCAAGCTTGGCCACGTTAATAATTTAAGCTCTAAGTCAATGCAGTCAAAAGATAGGGTCATACCTGTTTTGGTACTCGCAAACTTACTATTCACAGACTATATAACCTGGCGTTTAGTTAGCGGGTGGTGCGGGGAGCGAGGGGAGCAGATAGGACTTGCTGCAGCATGAACGGGTGTGCAGAGGAATAAACTCCGCCTCGGTGTATTGTACGTAGCGCGGGAAACACAAACCTATGTTTTGAGTTTCCACTAGCTCCTGCTAATTGATTTCTTCTCGGAACTGGAGAAGAAGGTAAGCCACACCAAGGGCCAGCAACTGTATCACCACTCGCTTTCGAAAAATCTCAATGAAAACAGCGCAATGAGACGTAGACAGTGATCGCATAGCTCAGCGACAAAGAAGACAGTGCAGTCAACGCGAGCTAATAGTACACTGCGCATTTGGCAGCGAGCATCTGCAAGTTACTATGGCATGAAGTCTCCCGACAGCTGTCGATAGGAACAGAGGGCTTCACGTGCCAAGTGTAGTTCCCACATATAAAAAAATTGCAGCGATTAAAAATTTGTACCAAGATCGGGAATTAAACCCGGGTCTCCTGCTTGCAAGGCAGGTGCGTTGGCCACAAAGCCTAGCCACCTTGGCTTAGCACACGGATTTTGGCCTAGCACGCCTCCCTTCTCGACCCAAATTCTCACTGCCGCCCCAGTCTACTATGAATTCCCCCTTACGCATGAACAAAACTGCCGAGGCTCTCCATGTTCTGGAACAGCACCTAAGCATCGAATGTGAGTAGGGGATCCAGCCTGTAACCCAGGTGGAGATACTTATACAAATGAAATGACACTATTTCAGAGATTTCTTGTCTCTTACTGATATGATTTTTATGTGAAGTGACAAGTGAAGGTTTGTACCAAGGCCGGGAATCGAACCTGGGTCTGCTGCTTACTAGGCAGGTCTGTTAGCCACTAAGCCACCTTGGTAAAGCAATTCAGACAACTGTACGGAATTATCCTTGCTTGCCTCCTTTCTCAATCCAAATCCTTATTGCCGTCCCAGTCTATATGTATAAAAATCATATCTACGTCACATCATACTCCGCAAGCCACCTAATGGGGTGTGAATGTACTTTCGGTACCACTATCTGATCCCTCCAACCCTGTTCCACTCACGAATAGAGTGTGGGAAGAATGATTGTTGGTAAGCCTCTATATGGCCCGCCTGGTTAGCCGTGCGGTCTATTGCACGGCTTTCTGGAGTGGGAAGGAGAGCCTGTCCCCGGCACAAATCCTCCCGGCGGACTTGTGTCAAGGTCCGATGAGCCGGCGAGTCTGTGGATGGTTTTTTAAGCAGTTTTCCATCTGCCTCGACGAATGCGGGGTGGTTCCCCTTATTCTGCCTCAGCTACACCATGTCGGCGATTGCTGCGCAAACAAGTTCTCCACGTACGCGTACACCACCATTACTCTACCACGCAAACATAGAGGTTACACTCGTCTGGTGTGAGACGTTCCCTGGGGGGATCCACCGGGGGCCGAACTGCACAATACCCTGTAAGAGTGGTTCAGTGTGGAGCGGCGGAGGGGTGAAGTGGACTGCGGTAGCCGTCATGGAGTTGTGGACCACTGCGGCTGTGGCGGAGAGGGAGCCTCTCCGTTGTTTCTAGGCCCCCAGTTAACATACAATACAAGAAGCCTCTGTATTGACTCAATTTCTCGAATTTTCTCCTCGTGGCTAATACGTGACATGTATTGGGGGGGGGGGGGGGGGGAATTAATATGTTGTCGGATTCCCCTGATGGTTCAAATGGCTCTGAGTACTATGCGACTTAACTTCAGAGGTCATCAGTCGCCTAGAACTTAGAACTAATTAAACCTAACTAATCTAAGGACATCACACACATCCATGCCCGAGGCAGGATTCGAGGATTCGAACCTGCGATCGTAGCGGTCGCTCGGTTCCAGACTGTAACGCCTAGAACTGCATGGCCACTCCGGCCGGCGATTCCCCTGAAAAGTACTGTCCTGAAATTTCAATAGTAAATCTCTCCGTGATGCACAATGCCTCTCTTGTAACGTCTGCCAGATAAACGATCCTGTGTTGAATTATATATTCACTTGATGGTTCTGGTGGTCTATTCCTTTTTTGTAATAAAATTTTCTAACCGCCAACCGGTTCCACAGTAATGGTGATTTATGAAGAAGTGAAGTAATTTTAGTCTATAAAATTTATAAAGCAGAGTTACAGTAAGATGAAGCATGATATAATAATTATTACCTAACATGTTGTCAAAATTTTATTAAAACTGAAGGAAAATGTTTTTAAAATTCGTATCGCCTGCCACCCACCAGGAAAGCTGGAATGCCCATCAATGGGCAGTAGGGACCAGGTTGACTGCCACTGATCTAGCAACAACGGCACGGTAGCCCAGCATATTCGGTCAGAGGACTGGCTGCCCCCGTCCCGCAGGGGGAGGGGGGGGGGGGGGCAATGGGGGCCTATCTAGTATGCCCTCTCCCCCTGAACCATGGACCATGCCATTGGTGGGGAGGCTTGCGTGCCTCAACGATACAGATAGCCGTACCGTAGGTGCAACCACAACGGAGGGGTATCTGTTGAGAGGCCAGGCAAACATGTGGTTCCTGAAGAGGGGCAGCAGCCTTTTCAGTAGTTGCAGGGGCAACAGTCTGGATGATTGACTGATCTGGCCTTGTAACACTAACCAAAACGGCCTTGCTGTTGTGGTACTGCGAACGGCTGAAAGCAAGGGGAAACTACAGCCGTAATTTTTCCCGAGGGCATGCAGCTTTACTGTATGGTTAAATGATGATGGTGTCCTCTTGGGTAAAATATTCCGGAGGTAAAATAGTCCCCCATTCTGATCTCCCGGCAGGGACTACTCAAGAGGACGTCGTTATCAGGAGAAAGAAAACTGGCGTTCTACGGATCGGAGCGTGGAATGTCAGCTCCCTTAATCGGGCAGGTAGGTTAGAAAATTTAAACGGTAAATGGATAGGCTAAAGTTAGATATAGTGGGAATTAGTGAAGTTTGGTGGCAGGAAGAACAAGACATCTGGTCAGGTGAATACAGGGTTATAAATACAAAATCAAATGTGGGTAATGCAGGAGTAGGTTTAATAATGAATAAAAAAATAGAGTATGGGTAAGCTACTACAAACGTCATAGTGAACGTATTATAGTGGCCAAGATATACACGAAGCCCATGCTTACTACGGTAGTACAAATTTATATGCCAACTAGCTCTGCATATGACAAAGATACTGATGAAATATATGATGACATAAAAGACATTATTCAGATAGTGAAGGGAGACAAAATTTAATAGTCATAGGTGACTGTAATTCGACAGTAGGAAACGGAAGAGAAGGAAAAGTAGTAGGTGAATATGGATTGCGAGTAAGAAATTAAAGAGGAAGCCACCTGGTAGAATTTTGCACAGAGCATAAGTTAATCATATCTAACACTTGGTTCAAGAATCATCAAAGAAGGTTGTATACATGGAAGAAACCTGGAGATACTGGAAGGTGTCACATAGATTATATAATGGTAAGACAGAAATTTAGGAACCAGGTTTTAAATTGTAGGACATTTCCAGGGGTAGATGTGGACTCTGACCACAATCTATTGCTTATGAACTGTAGATTAAAACTGAAGAAATTGCAAAAAGGTGGAAATTTAAGGAAATGGGACCTGGATAAACTGACTAAACCAGAGGTTGTACAGAGTTTCAGGGACAGCATAAGGGAACAATTGACAGGAACGGGGGAAAGAAATACAGTAGAAGACGAATTGGTAGCTCTGAGGGATGAAGTAGTGAAGGCAGCAGAGGATCGAGCAGGTAAAAAGACGAGGGCTAGTAGAAATCTTTGGGTAACAGAAGAAATATTGAATTTAATTGATGAAAGGAGAAAATATAAAAATTCAGTAAATGAAGCAGGCAAAAAGGAATACAAACTTCTCAAAAATGAGATCGACAGAAAGTGCAAAATGGCCAAGCAGGAATGGCTAGAGGACAAATGTAAAGATGTTGAGGCTTATGATAGATACTGCCTACAGAAAAATTAAAGAGACCTTTGGAGAAAAGAGAGCCACTTGTATGAATATCAAGAGCTCAGATGGAAACCCAGCTCTAAGCAAAGAAGGGAAAGCAGAAAGGTGGAAGGAGTATATAGAGAGTCTATACAAGGACGACGTACTTGAGGACAATATTATAAAAATGGAAGAGGATGTAGGTGAAGATGAAATGGGAGATACGATACTGCGTGAAGAGTTTGACAGAGCACTGAAAGACCTGAGTCTAAACAAGGCCCCGGGAGTAGACATTCCATTAGACCTACAGACGGCCTTGGGAGAGCCAGTCCTGACAAAACTCTACCATCTGGTGAGCAAGATGTACGACACAGGCGAAATACCCCCAGACTTCAAGAAGAATATAATAATTCCAATCCCAAAGAAAGCAGGTGTTGACAGATGTGAAAATTACCGAACTATCAGTTTAATAAGTCACAGCTGCAAAATACTAATGCAAATACTTTACAGATGAATGGAAAAACTGGTAGAAGCCGACCTCAGCGAAGATCAGTTTGGATTCCATAGAAATACTGGAACACGTGAGGCAATACTGACCCTACGACTTATCTTAGAAAATAGATTAAGGAAAGGCAAACCTACGTTTCTAGCATTTGTAGACTTAGAGCAAGCTTTTGACAATGTTGACTGGAATACTCTCTTTCAAATTCTAAAGGTGGCAGGGGTAAAATACAGGGAGCGAAAGGCTATTTACAATTTGTACAGAAACCAGATGGCAGTTATAAGAGTCGAGGGGCATGAAAGGGAAGCAGTGGTTGGGAAAGGAGTGAGACAGGGTTGTAGCCTCTCTCCAATGTTATTCAATCTGTATATTGAGCAAGCAGTAAAGGAAACAAAAGAAAAATTTGGAGCAGGTATTAAAATCCAGGGAGAAGAAATAAAAACTTTGAGGTTCGCCGATGACATTGTAATTCTGTCAGAGACAGTAAAGGACCTGGAAGAGCAATTGAACGGAATGGATAGTGTCTTGAAAGGAGGATATAAGACGAACATCAACAAAAGCAAAATGAGGATAATGGAATGTAGTCCAATTAAATCGGATGATGCTGAGGGAATTAGATTAGGAAATGAGATGAGTAGTAAAGGAGTTTTGCTATTTTGGAAGCAAAATAAATGATGATGGTCGTTTCTGAAAGTATTTGTATGGAGTGTAGCCATGTATGAAGTGAAACATGGACAATAAATAGTTTGGACAAGAAGAGAATAGAAGCTTTCGAAATGTGGTGCTACAGAAGAATGTTGAAGATTAGGTGGGTAGATCACGTAACTAATGAGGAGGTATTGAATAGGATTGGGGAGAAGAGGAGCTTGTGGCACAACTTGACTAGAAGAAGGGATCGGTTGGTAGGACATGTCGTGAGGCATCAAGGGATCATAAATTTAGCATTGGAGGGCAGCGTGGAGGGTAAAAATCGTAGAGGGAGACCAAGAGATGAATACACTAAATAGATTCAGAAGGATGTAGGTTGCAGTAGGTACTGGGGGATGAAGGAGCTTGCACAGGATAGATTAGCATGGAGAGCTGCATCAAACGAGTCTCAGGACTGAAGACCACAACAACATCTAGTATGTTTTACTTGAAGTCGAAGATGTAAACAATGGCACTCAGTTTGATGTAACAATTCAAAAAGAGACCTTGAAGCCTCTTCCATTAAGTGAATAAACTACAGAAGAAACAACTATACTTACGAATAAAATGATAATATTCGCTGAGGCATGAGCGATCTGTGTCCCTTTTTTAGCACTTTCCCTGCAGTGCGTATGTTAGATTTTGTTTCTAGTGGCAATTTTCAAAGAGATGGTGTTGATAATTAAGCGATGAACACCGAAGGAATACTTGAAAATATTCTCATTAGTTGCAAATTGTGAGAACGTTACGACAGTCCCTTTTATTCTACAATTGCACGTTTTCGATCTGGATGAACGCTTCTCCCGCATTTTGGCTTTGTTCTCACTTTTGATGCAGAATGTGAACAAACATTAATTAGCCAAATGTAATAATGTACACGAAAATAACGTCTGTGGATTCATTCACAATCCATTCTCTCATACAGTAAGAATATAAGTGTTACGGTCAGCAGAGTCAAACAGATACTGACGTAATTAACAATATAAAATGGTTTCCTGAACACAGTCAAATACCCTATTATAACTTTTCGTAGTCGTATCGTCATTGCTGCGTATAAACACATGCTCGAATTCGATGGCAACATTTTGCCACATGAAAGCAATTGTTGAACTAATTTCGAAGATTTAAGAATGGAAACGAACATTAGCATTTTTATAGATTATTTTACATTAGCAGACAAACACGGAGTTTTTCAAGTGCACGTGTCGTATTTGAAGATAAATTTTTAGGTAATGCAATAAGTTATTTCATTAAACACACTTAACACATAGCGATACATAATTCAACTAAAAGCAATATATATATATATATATATATATATATATATATATATATATATATATATATATATATATATGTGTGTGTGTGTGTGTGTGTGTGTGTGTCTGTGTGCGTGTGCGTGTCTGTGTGCGTGTGCGTGTGCGTGTGCGTGTGCGTGTGCGCGCGCGCGTGTGCGCGCGCGCGCGCGCGTGTGAACGCGCGCGTGTATAGAGTATTAATTCTTTTATTTGGAATTAATTTTTTGGAAGGCAGGTACCAAAAAATTTGCACTTCCCACTCCCCCCCCCCCCCAACCCCCCCCCCCCACCCTCCCCCGCCGACCAATTTCCTGGATCCGCCCCTGGGCTGCCCTGTGCAATAAACTAACTCAGTGAAGTATGCAACGGTGAATCTGAAGGCGTGACGTCCGCCGAGAGGTTGCGCGATCAAATCTCGGACAGACCAAGGATTTTTCAGTCCTCGTTTTAATTCAGCCTTCACCTCTCAACAATGTGAGCAGACGCCAGATACAACTCACAGTTCGGTTTCCACGCTAAACTATAGGTCCCCTTCCCGCAGTGGATTAGGTTAGGGAGACGCAAGGTTGGTTCAAATGTTTCAAATGGTTCTGAGCACCATGGGACTTTACTTCTGAGGTCATCAGTCCCCTAGGACTTAGAACTACTTAAACCTAACTAACCTAAGGACATCACACACATCCACGCCAGAGGCAGGATTCGAACCTGCGACCGTAGCGGTCGCGCGGTTCCAGACTGTAGCGCCTAGAACCGCTCGGCCACTCCGGCCGGCGGAGACGCAAGGCGTCGAAGTGGCGTCCGATAGGAAGGCCTTAATGAAGTCGTACAAACTTAACCCTCAAAGCGCACATCCTACTCGCACGTGAGCGTGTTTTTGTTATTTCTTTCGGATGTCATGTTGGGCCCACGTCATCGGGGCTCCTAGGGCATTGCCCCTGTTGCCCTGGCCTCGTTACACCTCTGCGTAACAATGAAGTTAGCCTATCTGTTGTTTTCTGCAGGTCTTTTCGACTTGCTAAACCGCTAACCGTGGCCATTCGGCTACGAGCAGGATGCTACTTGTCGCCTTTACAATCTTTTCCGTGGCCTGACGAGTAATGGCGGCGCGCAGCCACGAGATTCGTGTTTCCGTCCATTGCGAGCTGGGTCAGCTCAGTTGTTTGCAGGCAACGGACGAAAGAGAGCGTTCCCATGGCGACGCTACGTTTACTGATCTCTCTGGTCGTCAGCGTTGCCCTGGTAAGTGCGCACGTTACGAAGGTAATGTTAAGAAACCTTGGTTAGTAGCCGGCCGAAGTGGCCGTGCGGTTAAAGGCGCTGCAGTCTGGAACCGCAAGACCGCTACGGTCGCAGGTTCGAATCCTGCCTCGGGCATGGATGTTTGTGATGTCCTTAGGATAGTTAGGTTTAACTAGTTCTAAGTTCTAGGGGACTACTGACCTCAGCAGTTGAGTCCCATAGTGCTCAGAGCCATTTGAACCTTGGTTAGCAACACATAGGGGTTGAACAAAAATATGGAAACACCGCGAGAAATGCATGCTTCAGCATGAATACAAAATGAAATCCAAGCCTGTAGGTTGCACTGTTCTAATTTTCCACGAATGACAACCGTGTAATTTCCTCAATACTTTGCATATACCAACCGCGGTCAAAAAACGTTCGGGTAATTACAACGCGGACAAACTGTTGCTGCTCGTATGGTGGTCAATAGGTAACCAGGGAGCAGAAGTGTTTGGCAGGATATCGAAGATTAATGCCGCATAGAGCGAAAGCAGGGAGAACACCATCCGCTAGGTCACACTGTGTCGAAAGAGAGTGTTGAGTGACCGTGACAGACAGAGATGGAAGAGGATTGTGACGGAAAATAATAGAACAGTCGGTGCTAAAGTCACTCGCGAACCCTTCCAGCACCAAAACAACACGAAGGGAGTTCCATAAGCGGGGAATTTCACGGGGAGCTGGAATTCCAAAACCACTCATCAGTGACCCAGATCCTTGCAACAGGAAAACTTGGTGCAAAGGCCATAAAACCTGGACTATGGAGCTATGGAGGAAAGTCATTTCGTCCGATGACTCTTTTCTACACTGTTCCCAACTTCGGGCCAAGTTTATCTCCCAAGAGAGAAAACATGATGGGGGTTCGGTGTTGATTTGGGTAGCTATATCGTGTTATTCTTTGGCCCCCGTGGTTACTCTTACAAGGTCATATTGCTGCCAAGGACTATCTGGCAACTTCGGCTGATCAGGTCCATCCCAATGCGCAGCGATTGTTCCCCAGTGGTGATGCTGTGTTCCAGGGCTACAGGGCCCCCGATCCACACAACTCGTACCGTCCATGGTTGGTTTTGTGAGCACGAGGATGAATTGTCGCCTCTCCCTTGACCACCACAGACGCCAGATCTCAGTATTATTGAGCCTTTGTGGTTTACTTTGGAGAGAAGGGCGCGTAATCGGTATCCATCTCCAACCTCGTAACCTGAACATGCCATTAATTCGCAGGAAGATAGTTATAAGTTTCCCCTGAAAACCATGCAGGACCTGTGTTTACCCATTCACACGACCAGAGGCTGTTCTGAATATCAACGGGTTTCCTACACCGTATTATGACTGGTAATATGTCGTCTGTTTTAGTGTTTCCATATTTTTATCCAACCCCTATATGGTTCTGAGCAGACAAGGGTAGTTGCCGACGCAACTACTTAGATCTGAAGATGATCCTGAGTGATCGAAACATGTACTGTAATTAAAATGTGCACATTTGAACTTCACGTGAGTGACTAGACGAAAGAGAGATGTTTTCCAATAGTTTGTTCTCGTGGCGTGTAGGGTGTATCCAGTAGTGCGAGGAACTTCATTCCTCGTTTATGTGTGAACGCTGAAACAAATTTGGGAAACGTTAAAAGCAACTATTTCTGTTGTTTACTCATGTACTTCCTTCATGTTGCTCGAAAACAATGTTAGTGCCTGCTTTTGCTAGATAATGAGTTCTGCAGTTAGTCTATAACTATTCCAGTATCTTTCATTCTCAGCTCCGTAAAAACTGTGCAAGTACGTTGAAATTTATGGCGAAGTGAAGTCGAATGTTTGTGACGCCTACCATGTTTCACTCAGAAATCAAGCGCGGAGAAAAAGTAAACTTCGCCTATAGCTCACTGTAGCCTAGGGCCTACATATTCGTCTTGTAAGAATCAGCAACTGAATTGATACATAAGATAATTCTCATTTATTGTTCCATTTCAGTTCCTCATTTTTAACTATTTTACGTGTTTCGTTCACTCAGGATCATCTTCTGCGTCAGTAATCTGTGTTGTCTGCTCAGAACCACAGACAGTACTCTCATATGTTTTTGTGAGCAGACAAGGGAAGTTGCTGACGCAAATACTTAGATCTGAAGATGATCCTGAGTGATCGAAACATGTAATTGAAATGTGCAACTGAGACGGAACAATAAGTGAGATATACCTTAAATTTCCCTGCAGCGTTCACCAAAAATAGCGTCGTCATTCCTTCAAATATTCAAATGTACCATCCTAGGGATATACAAAACGATCTCATACTGGAGGAGCCAGCCAGTTAATCTAGCAACACCCCACTGAATTCCTTCGATCGTCTCCTCAAATCCGAGTTGGTGAGGATTCCAGAGAGTTCAGATTATCGTGCGAGATGGCGCAGTGCTTAGTACATTGGGCTCGCATTCGGGAGGACGACAGTTCAAACCCACGTCCGGCCATCTTGATTTAGGTTCTCCGTGATTTCCCTAAATCACTTCAGGCAAATGCCGGAATGGCTCCCTTGAAAGCGCACGGTCGACTTCCTTCCCCATCCCTCCCTAATCCGATGGGACCGATTGCCTCGTTATTTGGTTCAGAATGGCTCTGAGCACTATGGGACTTAACATCTGAGGTCATCAGTCCCCTAGAACTACTTAAACCTAACTAACCTAAGGACATCACACACATCCATGCCCGAGGCAGGGTTCGAACCTGCGACCGTAGCGGTCGCGTGGTTCCAGACTGTAGCGCCTAGAACCGCTCGGCCACTCCGGCCGGCGCTGTTTGGTACCCTCCATTCAAATCAACAAACCAAGAGTCTAAATTCACCCTAACATGCCCCAGAAGCAACTGAAAGAAGTATTCCTTCCACTTCCCCAGACTATCTGAAAATCTAAGTCATCAATTTGGCCCCTCTGGACCTGATTTTGTATGTCCGACATACAAACTATTATACAACACTTCATATGATTAGCCACCTGAATTGCGCTGCTCGATTAAGGCTATTCGCCACAGATGAGGTGCTAGAAAGCAGATAATGGTTTCTCGATGAGTTAGTTCTCAAGAAAGAAGATGGCAGCTTTGGCTACATGGTATACCGAGAACTCATGCACGTGGACTGTTACTTACACAGGGATTCAAAAAAATCATTCACGGCAAAAGTGCTGTGCTATAAAAAGTTAGAGGATATGAGAGGACAGAGAAAGGAACTTCTGAGGACCGGAGCTTGTAGTGGTTAATAAAAAAAGAAAAAGAAAGGAGATGAAAAGAAAAGGTTGAAAATGGTGGGAAGGAATGGTGAATAAAAAGGGGGTTTTACAATCGTAAATGATCGTGAAAAAGGGAAAGAATGAAATGCAAATCGGACTTCATATTACAGAAAAGCTATCGGACTTCGTGATTCGCAAAAGCTATTGTTGGGGTGGTCCTTATGGCGTTTTTGAGCAACAGTTAAACCAATTTCCACTACAAAAATTATTGAAAAAGAACAGAGAATAACAAAATGTAACTGACAGGGGGAAATGGCGTAGATAAGAGTTCATCCTTTACCAGGTTAACATGTCTTCTTTCGTGCGGCGTCCAGGTCTTCAAAAATCTCCTTCATTTCTGCGTGATAAGTCCGCTCCGAAATCTTGCAATAAGTTTCATTGTCCAGGAATTTCTAATGTATCCAAAACCGTCTTGAATTTAAATGCAATTTATTTTAGTTGCTTCTCTCCATCCTCCGAATTTCATAAAAACTTCCGCAATGTCTACACATTAATAAGTTTTTTCGTCTTAATCAGATCACGTCAGCATTAAGCTTCCGCTCTCGAGAGACCGTAAAGAAACGGATAGAAAAACAAAAAAGAGTTACAATTTTAGTATTTTCTCTGCCGTCGAGCGCTCATACCGCTGCGACGGTATAATTTATGTCTGAGGGAACGAGTGTAGCGCGGCGAAATTCGAAGTCCCGCTACAAGCTGGTCGGCACGGAACTGGGATACTTCACCAAAGCATCGCTGAAGAATGAGTATTTGTCTGCTGACATACTGTTGATAAGTTCCTTTGGGACCAAACTGCTGAGGTCATCGGTCCCTAGGCTTACACACAACTTAATCCAACTTAAACTAACTTAGGCTAAGGACAACACACGCACCCATGCCCGAGGGAGGACTCGAACCTCTGACGGGGGCAGCCGCGCGAACCGTGGCAAGGCGCCTTGGACCGCTAGGCTACCACGCGCGGCTGTTTGCTGACATAGAAATACATGAAGATCAGAATGAAGTACAGCCGCCTGCGAAATCCAGTGTTTTCTATTTCATTAAAGACATTGCTGACCGCATAGTAAAGATCTCAAAGAAACCGAATATCGCCGGAGTTTACAAACAGATCCAAAGATAAAGGAACACCTAAGGTCGTCCAAGGATAGTCGCAAATCCCCTAAAAAAGACAAGAATATCGAGTATACCACCTAGCTCCGGACACGTATACGTGGGTACTACGAAGAGAACGGTGGAAAAATGACTAGAACAACATCATAGCCACTGCTGAAGGAGAGAAAACATCGTCAGCTGTTGCGGAACTCGTTTTGCAGTTAGGAGACCACGCGATTCGATTCGGCAAGACTATAGAATTACTAACATGCAACTAATTTCAATCGGAAGGAGAAGGACGTGGAAATGAATAGTGTCTGGATTCTAGTGCTGAAGAAAGTACCAGACTTGCATTGTGAGACGACGGCAAAAACGGACAATAGCAACCAACAACAGGTCCTCTGGTTTTGGAAAGAAGTGACGTCACGGGATTAAGTGCAAACGAAATTGTACTTACGTTTCATTTTCCTTACAGCCGTATTTACTCCTTCCGCTCCAATCTGTTCTCTGATCGAGTTGGTTATTTACCGCCTTGTCCTAATAATCTACGAGGGTTATTTTTTATCTAATCTCGTATCGGTTACGAAATGGAAACCACAGTGAAAATCAAAAATGTTTTATTTGTAATATTTAGCTACACCTTCGGGCTACTTTCTGCGTAATCGCTGCTCCCACTCACCAAGAGAACACGGCAAGCGCCATAACCCAAACTGCGCTCCGTAGAAGAGGAGTCAAAATTAGCGAACTCATGTCTCGTCTAATCCATGTATACTCGACCGTTTCTGAGAAAACGACGGTCAAAGTCTTCGGGATATTTTATGTACGTTTGACCGAGTAAATGTCCCAGCCGAAGTAATGACACAGTAGGTAACCTCGAGGCTTAACACTTTTGTGTCCCGTGTTCGAAGCCCGGTTATTATTGTATTTTTGTTTTTCATTTATCTACTCATATCTTTAGAAGTTTACTACACTGATGTTTGCCACTGTACATTGAAATAACGCTGTCCTTACTCGTCTACTAATAATATGTCTGGTGAATGGATTGAAAAAGAATGGATTTGAAAAGACGATAGGTGAATGAAAAAAATTGAAATCGTTTTTGGCGAAATTCCTGTAGTGTATCTTCTTTCGTAATCAACTGCAAGCGCCAGTTTTTGGAAAAGTGATTCGTTATGCTTTAGAAGGGTTGAAATTTTCCTGATGGGTTTGTTACTTAGGTGGCATCCAATGGCTGGTCCACACTGGAAGTCACTCTTCTGGCCGAACCATTCTACTGTTACTGATTCTCTACAGACAACACAATACTCCCCATCTTCTTTTATACTGGCTACCTCCCATGATATCTAGCCGTTACTTCCGCACTACACAGGGGTGTTCAACTCATAGAAAGTGAACGTAGAGCTGAATCAATGCATACTATGGCGACGGTAAACCATGCTTCATCAACAGAAACATCAGTGAGTGCAAAATTGACACGTCTGCCACGGAAAACGGATGGACCATGTAGAACATCGATTGTTTTGGCAGCATCAACATTCATTTGTATAATTAATATGTCACAAAAGTTTTTTTTAATTTCTAGTCTTGTCATCACCCAGTGGCCTAAAGCTTGATCTCTCTTAAAGTAAATATATATTACGCAATCATGACAACGCACTGTGCGACCGACGACCTCGGCCACTGATGTTTCTGATGACGTTGGCCAAGCATGGCTTACCGCCGCGCGGGGTTAGCCGAGCGGTCTCAGGCGCTGCAGTCGTGGACTATGCGGCTGGTCCCGGCGGAGGTACGAGTCCTCCCTCGGGCATGGGTGTGTTTGTTTGTCCTTAGGATAATTTAAGTTAAGTAGTGTGTAAGCTTAGGGACTGATGACCATAGCAGTTAAGTCCCATAAGATTTCACACACATTTGAACATGGCTTACCGTCGTCACTGTACGCATTGATTCAGCTCTACGTTCACTTGTTACGAGTTTGGAGAATTTTCCACCGAGGGATGTAATCGCCTATCGCACTTTCATGATTAATCAATCATGGGCTGCCACGAGGACTGACCAATCCACCAGTTTCTTTATTGATAAACCTATGTATGTTCGTACGAGACGTTTTCCATAAATTTAATAAACACAACAGAGGCTTCAGTGATCAATAATATATTCTTCACTATTTACAACAGTCTGCCAACGCTGGTAACTTTTCGATTGCACGAATGTAGAAATCACGTGGTTTTGAGGCGAAGAACTCGTCGCGGATTTTCATCCGGAAAGAAAGTTCCTTGAACATTGTTCGATGGAGAACGGAAAAGGTGAAAATCTGAAGGCACAAGATCAGGTGAATGAAGAGGGTGCGAAATGACTTCCCAACCCAACTCCTGTATAGTGTTTTCTGTCAGTCTAGAAGAATGAAGACGGATGTTATCGTGGAGTAGCGTCACTTCCCGCAGTCTTCCTGTTCGTTGTTCTTGAACTGCGAGTGCAGGATGCCTCAGTTGTTGACAATAAATGTCAGCAGTAACGTTTACACGTCGGGGAAGCAATTCGTAGCACACTACACAGTCGTTGCTTCACCAGATGTATTACACATCTTTCGTGGATGCGCACAGGTCTTTGTATGGGGAGTTGCTGCTTTGTTTGAGCTCAACCATTCCTTTCTTTTCCTTACGTTAGCATAAAGACTCCATTTCTCGTCACCAGTAATGACGCAGGACCAGACTGGTCGCCGTTGTTCACGAGCCAATTGTTGACGCGCAGCCGGCCGTTGTGAATGAACGGATCTAGGCGCTTCAGTCCGGAACTACGCTGCTGCTACGGTCGCAGGTTCGAATCCTGCCTCAAGTATGGATGTGTGTGATGTCCTAAGGTTAGTTAGGTTTAAGTAGTTTCTAAGTTCTAGGGGACTGATGACCTCAGATGTTAAGTCCCATAGTGCTCAGAGCCATTTGAATCATTTTTCAAATGTAAAATCTTAGATATGTGTTGCCACCTGTCGCTGGGTACGGGAACTATCAAAACTGCTTAGAACCATTTGCACCATTTTGTTGAAGAGCAAGCAGAGATGCACGTATGGCCATCCACTGATTTTTGTGATTTTGCCTTAGAGCATGCGGTACCCATTTATCCGATATTTAAACTTCCTCACTGCATGCAAATGTCGCACGATAGTGGAATGATCACAGTTCATTACAATTGCTAGTGCTCGGGTACCTGACGTGGAACATTGTGGATTAATGCGTTTAAGCGATCTTTATCAAACCCCAAAGATCTTCCTGAATGTGGAGAGTCACTAATGTCAAAACGATCCTCCTTAAAATGAGAAAACCACTTTCTCCTCGTTCTCTATACAGTGGCGTTACCCCATACACGGCGGCAATGTTTCTAGCTGCCTCCCCTCCTGTGAACACTCACCTGAAGTCAAACAGAAGAATACATCGGAAATGTTCCGATTTCTCCACTTGACCCTCCATTTTCTAGCGTCCACAGCTCCACTCACTATCTGCAAATGACAAAATGAGAATGTGTAAACTCACGTCAAATAGCAACAGCGAACTACAAACAATAAATGACAATCTATGAAGAAACCTATAGCAACCAGAATACCAACAGTACGAACTTATGCACCAGGGTCGGTCGGAGTGGCCGTGCGGTTCTAGGCGCTACAGTCTGGAGCCGAGCGACCGTTCCGGTCGCAGGTTCGAATCCTGCCTCGGGCATAGATGTGTGTGATGTCTTTAGGTTACTTAGGTTTAATTAGTTCTAAGTTCTAGGCGACTGATGACCTCAGAAGTTAAGTCGCATAGTGCTCAGAGCCATTTTTATGCACCAGGCTATTACTTTTGATCAGGCAGTGTAACTAATTTAATGTAATCCAGATCGCACACTAACGACGGCGCTTCGTTTGGTGAAGATCATTCATACAGCAGCAAGCAGCACCATTGCGCTGTCCGTTACGTTGCCCACAGGTGTCCTCCAACGCGGCGCTACCGGTCGCTAGCCCGGATGGGGAGACAAAGGCAGAGCCACCGTCAGATGGCGGAGAAGGAGTCGTGGGCGGCGGTGCCGAAGTCATGAATGCTGGCGTCGACGTCGGCCAAGTCATCGCAGACACCACCATCAACATGGCCGTCGTCTTCCTCAGCGGCGCGATGAGCATCATGGACAAGATACAAGGCTGATTCTCCCGACAACAGCATCCATCTCGGCACGTCCGTACCCCTCCTAATACTTGTGTGTATTATATCCCAACGTCCGTCTATTTATGCATACCACTGTTCCATATGCACAGTAACGATGCTTGGGGCCAGACGAGTTACCTAACCACTGTACCCTATTTCTGCTTCATTGGTTCACCCAGTATTCCACATCGGATGCCAAGCACGTCATAATCGTAACATCAGATCTCACTCGATGAAAAACTCTCGAATTTCGTCAACAGTATACTCTGGGAGAGTCTACATTCACAGATAAGATCTCACTTTTTTTTTAAATTGTGGCTATGCCCATCAATAAAACAAAAACATTTACAAACTCCTTCTGTGTTGCTGCTGTCTGGCTTTGGAATAAGCTACCCTGAACTCTGTGGACAATTCAGCGTCCTCTTCGATTTGAGAAAAAAGCGGAAGCATTTCCTTTTGGCTATCTCATAAATTTTCCCTAAAAATTAACACATTTGGCCAACAAAACAAATGCTCCAAATTTCACCTATTTATGCTTGTTTCTCTCTTTCTTTCCCCGTCAGTCTCTTCGTTACATATGTTCCATGACGTTCCTCTTTGTCACCCTTTCTCTCCCGCACATAGCTGCCAGTTCTCTCAGTTTGTCTACCAGACTGTGCTCTACCTCTGTTGTTCTACCTTCCGTGAACTTATATAAACTGTACTTTTTTCTACTAGAGCTAGTACAATTTTCCAATTTTTATGTTTAACAATAAGTGTTGCATCCCACATTAAATGCAACATGTGTGTCATTATGTACAATTTTGAAATATCTAGAATGCCTTGTTAGATGTAAGAAAAGATGTAAGAGTGTTAATCTTGTCTGGATAAATAAATCAATAAGTAGGATAAATATAACCAAAATGCTACTACCTTTCTCAACGAAGAGTTACATTATTTTTGTGATGACGTTTCCTAGAACATGAGGAATTTTGACGTCATTGTTAACATACTGTTCAGGTGTATCCCTCCTTAAACGTGTGTAGCGTTCACTGTCCATCTACGCACTCTTATCGGGGGGAGGAAGTGGGAGGTTTGAAGCATATTCTCTACTGAGTCCTTCCTGCTATGCATCTACTTTACAAGAAGTAGACAAACACATCAATGATTTTACTCCATCCGTAGGATTCTGTGTAGATTATGCGAAAGAACTTGCCCTGCTTCAAACAGCTGTTTATCGTAGGACGCTGAAGCAACGAAATATTCGATGTAATCTGAGAGTTGTGCCGGTCATCGCGTTTCTGAGAAGGGTCGTTGGACACAGGCTTATAATTACGGGCCAACACTGCTTCGTATGTCTGTTGTAGAATTAACGGAATACGTTATGAGTCTGAGACTTTTCGGGATGTATCGTCCACATGTGGAGAGATCTCTGCGATTGTCTCGCCGAGCCCTTACAAAGAAAGAATGCTTACTTACTCGATTACAGGAGCCAAAATTACAAATCCAGTGATCGCAGCCACGGGCGAACTGCATGAATATTTAACAAAGTTGGAAAACTTGATAGGCAAATGTCTTTTAAAATATTAGTTTTATCTCGATTTTCAAGACCTGCCAAGTAACAGGATCATCGGATAATGCGGTCAAAGTAATTTTAATATCTGCTTGATATATAGAGGAAGAAAGACCTACGATGGCGTAAATCATTAAAGAACAGGCTTTTTTCCCTGGAGTATCCATCCTGGTGCCCCTGTAGAATGACCAATCTAAGTGCAAGTTACTCTTCACCCACTACTCCGACCAAAAAGTTGCAGGAATGGTCAGTGCAATCCACCTCCCACCTTCCCCCTCTTCCTATGGTTGGGCTGGCTGCAGGAACTATCTTTCTCAGTGTGCCAGCTCCAAAATAAAGCCCGCGAGACCCGTCCTTAGAGCTCACACTTACTCAGATTCTTGACGGAGTCCTTTCAAACACAGCTACACGACGATGCTGTTAACAGTTGTAAAGAATTAGTCCGATCGTTGCTGCCACCTTTATATAACATTTGATGGCTTCCATTACCCTGCAGTCAATGATATGTAGAAGCACACTTGTAAAAATCCAGTCGCTCCGCGAGAATATGCACACACTTACCATAATTTCACCTACACACAGCTTGCTCTGCGAGCCGGCTCCACACATCTCACCGATGCTGATGGGGTAAGGGCGTCGCACTTACCTCCCTTTGTATTCGAATCTCGTATCTCTTAAGGTCAACAACAATATCTCCCAACTTTTTCTTAAGGCAGTTTTCCACGTTTTACTAGTTAGGAATCTCTAAGGGCTGGACAAGCATTTATTTCTTGTTTGTTCTCCGTAGTTACTTGTAATTTCCATGGAGGACAAGCTATTCGACGAGTAATCCAGAATTGTGGATTGGTTTTGTCCCCTTGCTGTAGAGGACTAACACCAAGTGTTTAACTTTTCATTCAAACTCCACAACAAAAACAACGTCTTTGCTTCCGTATTATGACGTGTTCCGTGAATGAGAACCGCTTTGCATGAATCGCAAATAACGACGGGTATTAACGGCCAGATGGGTGCTGGGTTGCCTGATATACGAAAGTCAATTGATATATTTCGCCACAGACGTCTACTGAACAAGATTCAGTTTAAGGAATAACGAATCAGGTTCTAACTGGATTTAGGACCTCGTAGCAGTTATTAAAGCGGTAAATTTCACGATCGATATTTGCGTGTAAGTGATCCGCTGGATAACATCGGAAGCTCCGTAAGGCTCTTCATAAAAATAAAATAAAATAAAAAAAGGAGAAGAAGATTAACGTCCCGTCAACATCGAGGTGATCACAGACGGAGCATAAGCTCGGATTGTTTCAACGACAAGGAAGGAATTCGGCCGTGCTGTTTCAAAGGAACCACTATGGCTCTTACCAGTAGCATACGGCTAAAGAATTTTACTTTGTGGAAGACTTTGTATGCGTCTCTCCAAATAGGTGCCTCCTCTGTGTTACCACTGGTCGTAGGTTATGTTCCAAAAATGAACAGCGTAGAAACAGAAGTGATGACACTCTCTGCAGGACCTAACCATCGTTTTGCAGGACAGCGCTCAAGCAGATACAGTGCAAGCTGTTACTGATTTGTTTCACTGATGGAGCTGCTAAGTGCTATACCACCTACTGCACTCCCTGATTTAAGCCCTCGTGAGTTCAACTCGATTTCTAAACTGAAGGAAACACTTCACGGCATTCGCTTCAGAACTGCTACAAATTCGTCGGGCAACAGCCCGCGTCGATCGAAGTGTCAACACAACTGACACTGCTAAAAGTATCCTACGACTTCCACATCGATGGCAACTGGTTATTCACAATGCTGATGACTACTTTGAAGGTCAGTAAAACTTTGAAACACGTGTCTATTTTGTTCGAGCTGTAAATAAATAGTTGCCATTATTAAAGTTCCAACCCTCGTATAATGGACTGATAATTACATTGAAGTCACCACGTTTCGTGATGGTCCCCTGGACATTACAAAAGGTGGGACATGCTTCTTAATGGGGTGTGTGACCACTATGGACGACAGTGCATGCTTTGCACCGTGCTCCCACCCTGGCCACAAGGACTGGTAAACAGTTCTTGTGGTACAGCATTCCAGTCCTCCAGAAGCGCAGTTGACAGCTGCTGGATGGTTGGAGGTGCTTTGGAAGTACTGCAATACGTTTCCCCAAAGCAATCACACGTGCTCCACGTGATTTAAGTCGAGCAAGCGCTCCTCCCCCCAGCGCTGCTCGATGTGATCGCGCATTGTCATCCGTAAAAATGAAGCAGGCACCGAATACACGCCTCGAAAGATGCACATGCGGAAGATGTATAGCATCACTATAACGCTGACCCGTGAGTGACGCGTGTTCAAAGATTTGGAGGTTGGTACGGTAATGAAACAGTCTGCCTCCCCACACCATATCGCCTGGACCACCAAAACGATGGTGTTCGGCAGTGTTCCTGGATGTATTACATGTTCAAACCTCTCGTAATATGAGGTTACGTCCAGAATTGTCGAACATTGTCGTTTAAGTGGTCCAGGTATTACAGTGTGGGGAGGTTGTACGGGCATACTAGCCTCCAAATCTTAGAATACGGTCACCGGTCAACATTACGGGAACAATCTACTCTTTCCATATGTGTGTCTTTTCAGGCGTATATTTGATCCTGACCTCATTTTTACGGATGACTTTCGCGGCCGCATCGAACAGCGTAGCTGGAGGAACACTTTGAACGAGAGTGTACTCGGCGAATGGCGTGGCCTGCCTGTTCCGCTCCCCCCCGCCCTCCCCCCCCCCCCCCCCACCCAAATCACATCGAGCACTAGCAGGATGCGTTGCGCAAATGTGCTGCAAAAAACGTGTGTGAAATCTTATGGGACTTAACTGCCAAGGTCATCACTCCCTAAGCTTACACACTACTTAACCTAAATTATCCTAAGGACAAACACACACACACCCATGCCCGAGGGAGGACTAGAACCTCCGCAGGGACCAGCCACTCAGTCCACGACTGCAGCGCCCCAGACCGCTCGGCTAATCCCGCGCGACAAATGTGCTGCAGCATGTCCAGTGCACCAACAACCATCCAGCTGTCGTCAACTGCACTAACCTTGTGGCCAGCATGGGGGCACGTTGCAGAGAGCGCATTGCCGTCTACTTTGATGGTACACCCCATTTAAAAAAAAAAAAACATGTGCCACCTTTCCCAATGTCCAGGGGACAGTATGAATCGCAGTGGCTTCAGTGTAATAACTGTCTTTGAATAAAAGTGTCATTGCTGTTCGTCTCATTGGACATTTCTTTCAATAATCGTCTGTACTGTTCTGCAACAGATGTTTCTATGTGTGGTCCAAGTTTCATAGAGGTATGTTGCTTGGCAGGGAAACACCATGCGAAAGTTACATTCGTCCTTACATTCTGCACACCAGTGTATGTTGACTGTCTATCCTTGGTACGCACACTCTCTTAATTAAAAAAATTAAAAAAGCCTCCTGTGAAGCTCAACGCTTCTTTCCCTTGTAACGTTTGTCATTGTAGTTCGAAGAGCATCTCTTGACGCTCTCGCGCTTACTAAATGAACCGTTGATGAAATGCGCTGCACTGCTACCCGCTCAATTAATCCTATGTGGTAAAGCTCCCACAGTAAATAGAAATAACACGGAATCGGTAGTACAAGATACCTGTATATGTAAGGTACCTCTTTTGTGGGCGAATTACGTTTCCTTAGTGTTCTTTCACTGAATCTCTCTGGTATTTGATTTCCTGTTCTAGTTGTGGTCGTTCCCTTTCAGGTCGCTCTGGGCAGACATTTTGTAAGTTTAACTCTATATTTGTTTCCCCATTCCATGAACGTCTACGTATTACCAAAACTATGCATTCACAAATTGTTATCCAAACTACACTCGTGTGATAACTGTAACTAAACAGAACCTAATATGAACTGAGCTGTAACTGATCTGAATACAGCTTGTCTTTCTATTAAATGCGCAACAAAGTTAAACAGTTACCAGGCCCTAATCAAAATTTCCATTTACCTCGCGTCTTGACAACATTGTTGCAGATTTCTCAAAAGTACAATAGCAAACAGCAAGCAGGCAGCGTCTAAGCTAGATTTCTGTTTCTAAATATGTACAAACTGTTGCATGTGGTAATGCGTAATAATAAACAGGGGGGGGGGGGGGGAGACAGTAACTATTCCTATGAAATAATATTCCAAGACAACGCTTTTAGACCGAAGTATGTATTCAAAAGGACAGAGTAAAACTTTGCGTGACCTTCACACATAACGTACTATACTTAACAATGTGAACAACAATTTGAAAAGAGCACAGTCTTAACAGAGAATTTCTATAAACAGCTTATTCAGTTGATATGTTTATCCACGATTCAGGGAAGTGGAGTGGTCTTTCTCTCAGCTCTGAACAAGTTAACTAGCTGACAATAATCATTCCGACAAATTAGGTGCGCATTGCTGCAGTCATACTTCAAACTACTTCTGTTCAAAAATCACATCGTTCAAAATTTATTTTCCTTTCACCTTTCATTGAACACATCATACTCATTCTCGCTGGTGTTAGTAGTATGTCATGGTGACGAATTGTTAATCGTTTCAAGACAGCTGCTTAGTCTGTGTGTCCTCAATTTACATTCGGTGATGTCTCTTATACACTAGCAGTGCTTCCCCAGGCGTGCAGAGGTGGTGAGGCTTTGCCTCGCGTATCATGGAAGGTCCGGCCCAATACGGTGGCGGTGGTGGGGATCGACAGACTGAGCTGAGTCGATAGTAGTCTCGCTATGGACAGGAGCGGCCGGTATAGTCGCCTCGTCCAGAATCTAACTTCGAACCAATGGCTGGAGGGCAGCGGCGAGCAGTTGGCAGACTCCAGCGATGAGGAGTGGTCCCGCACAGGTAGCGGGAGAGACTTGGGCACCGATTCCTGAGCAGTCAGGCAGCGGTCTTGGCCCAGAGATGGTGGTGGTTGTGTCAGCGGTGGCCGCCTGTAGTGGTACCAGGCGCTGTGCGGCGCTAGGGTGATTACACTTGGGTCTTCTCTTTGTATTTTCAAATAAAATGTACTTCCTCCACCATTTCTATAGTGTGGCGTGGAAAATTGTCCAAAAATTATTGTAGATTTATTGTTGTGTTGTGTATCGTTTCTTCCGTGGTTATTTACGAGTCTGATATGAGCAATCTAATAATAATAATAATAATAATGCAGGAAATGACTTGGTACGTATTTTGTTACCTTGTGGAATTTGTTTGACTCAGACAAGGGCGCATTTGTTAAGATATTCCACTGTACTAGTTGTTTGCTCATACACACACATCAAAAAAAGTTTTGCATCACTCCGGTTCCCAGAACTCCTGAAGATAGACGTTGACTGTGGATATTGTATCACAGACTCAGTCCCTTCGACTGTTAAGAGATGCCAGTAAACCCGCCCAAAGATGTAAACAACCATGCATGAGCAGCGCCTATTAGACGGAGGGGGTCCGACAGCCGATCAGTTCCAGTCATTCCACCAGGAAGGAGGTACACGGCTCGTGTTGTCTGTAGTTCAACCATGCCTAGACAGTCAACACTGCGGTTCGATCGCGTCCGCATTGTTACTTTGTGCCAGGAAGGGCTCTCAACAAGGGAAGTGTCCAGGCGTCTCGGAGTTAACCAAAGCGATGTTGCTCGGACATGGAGGAGATACAGACAGACAGGAACTGACGATGGCATGCCTCGCTCTGGCCACCCAAGGGCTACTACTGCAGTGGATGACGGCTACCTACGGATTATGGCTCGGAGGAAACCTGACAGCAACGCCAACATGTTGAATAATGCTTTTCGTGCAGCCACAGGACGTCGTGTTACGACTCAAATTGTGCGCAATAGGCTGCATGATGCGCAACTTCACTCCCGACGTCCATGGCGAGATCCATCTTTGCAACCACGGCACCATGTAGCGCGGTACAGATGGGCCCAACAACATGCCGAATGGACCGCTCAGGATTGGCGTCACGTTCTCTTCACCGATGAGTGTCGCATATGCCTTCAACCAGACAATCAAAAATGGTTCAAATGGCTCTGAGCACTATGGGACTTAACATCAATGGTCATCAGTCCCCTAGAACTTAGAACTACTTAAACCTAACTAACCTAAGAACATCACACAACACCCAGCCATCACGAGGCAGAGAAAATCCCTGACCCCCGCCGGGAATCGAACCCGGGAACCCGAGCGTGGGAAGCGAGAACGCTACCGCACGACCACGAGATGCGGCCCAACCAGACAATCGTCGGAGACATGTTTGGAGGCAACCCGGTCAGGCTAAACGCCTTAGACACACTGTCCAGCGAGTGCATCAAGGTGTAGCTTCTCTGCTGTTTAGGGGTGGCATTATGTGGGGCCGACGTATGCCGCTGGTGGTCATAGCAGGCGCCGTAACGGCTGTACCATATGTGAATGCCATCCTCCGACCAATAGTGCAACCAAATAGGCAGGATATTGGCGAGGCATTCGTCTTTATGGACGACAATCCGCACCCACATCGTGCACATCTTGTGAGTGACTTCGTTCACTAGAGTGGCTAGCATGTTCTCCAGACATGAACCCCATCGAACATGCCTGGAATAGATTGAAAAGGGGTGTTTGTGGACGACGTGACCCACCACCCACTCTGAGGGGTCTACGCCGAATCGCCGTTGAGGAATGGGACAATCTGGACCAACAGTGCCTTGATGAACTTGTGGATATTATGTCACGACGAATAAAGGCATGCATCAATGCAAGAGGAGGTGCTACTGGGCATTAGAGGTACCGGTATGTACAGCAATCTGGACCACCACCTCTGAAAGTCTCGCTGCATGGTGGTACGACATGCAATGTGTGGTTTTCATGAGGAATAAAAAGGGTGGAAATAATGATTATGTTGATCTCTATTCCAGTTTTCTGTACAGGTTCCAGAACTCTCGGTACTAAGGTGATTGAAAACTTTTTTTATGTGTGTAGTTACATGTATCTTAGAATGGAAGCTTTGGTATTTGAGGAAAATCGGTACAATTATAGCAAAAAGTAATTGAAGGTTGTAGTACTTACGGTAGGTGTTGTGACATTATTACTCTGTAACAATTTAGCAATATACTGTAACGTCAGTGTGTCTTACGTTGTTTACTGTGCCGCCGTTTTTCAGGGCATGCTGTGGCGTCATTTATTACAGTATTTCAACTGCACCAAAGTTAGACATTACAGTGCCAAAGTGTCTTACCTCAGTAATTACGGTAATATTTACCGTAATTTTTCTAAGTAGATCTGCCGACGTTCATCTGCCCACCTCTTTTGTGGGCGAATTACGTTTCCTTAGTGTTCTTTCACTGAATCTCTCTGGTATTTGATTTCCTGTTCTAGTTGTGGTCGTTTCCTTTTAGGTCGCTCTGGGCAGACATTTTGTAAGTTTAACTCTATATTTGTTTCCCCATTCCATGAACGTCTACGTATTACCAAAACTATATGCATTCACAAATTGTTATCCAAGCTACACTCGTGTGATAACTGTAACTAAACAGAACCTAATATGAACTGAGCTGTAACTGATCTGAATACAGCTTGTCTTTCTATTAAATGCGCAACAAAGTTAAACAGTTACCAGGCTCTAATCAAAATGTCCATTTACCTCGCGTCTTGACAACATTGTTGCAGATTTCTCAAAAGCACAATAGCAAACAGCAAGCAGGCAGCGTCTAAGCTAGATTTCTGTTTATTTGTACAAACTGTTGCATGTGGTAATGCGTAATAATAACCAGGGGGGGGGGGGGGAGGTGGGAGACAGTAACTATTCCTATGAAATAATATTCCAAGACAACGATTTTAGACCGAAGTATGTATTCAAAAGGACAGAGTAAAACTTTGCGTGATCTTCACACATAACGTACTATACTTAACAATGTGAACAATTTGAAAAGAGCACAGTCTTAACAGAGAATTTATATAAACAGCTTATTCAAATGATATGTTTATCCACGATTCAGGGAAGTGGAGTGGTCTTTCTCTCAGCTCTGAGCAAGTTAACTAGCTGACAATAATCATTCCGACAAATTAGGTGCGTATTGCTGCAGTCATACTTCAAATTTCTTCTGTTCAAAAACAATCACATCGTTCAAAATTTATTTTTCTTTCACCTTTCATTGAACACATCATACTCATTCTCGCTGGTGTTAGTAGTATGTCAAGGTGACGAATTGTTAACCGTTTCAAGACAGCTGCTTAGTCTGTGTGTCCTCAATTTACATTCGGTGATGTCTCTTATATCACTGTTGGCTGTGGAGTGTCAGTCACTGCCTGCATGTGGGAGAAAGGACCTCAGAGTGCGCCGCCTACATTTTACCACCAGCAGTGTTATCTCATGTGTGTGGTACGCTAGCTGGGCGAGGTATGAACAGTAAGCCCTCGGCAGCCAATGCAGGGCGTCTACTGATACACTAGCAGTGCTTCCCCAGGCGTCTAGAGGTGGTGAGGCTATGCCTCGCGTATCATGGAAGGTCCGGCCCAATACGTTGGCGGTGGTGGGGATCGACAGACTGAGCTGAGTCGATAGTAGTCTCGCTATGGACAGGAGCGGCCGGTATAGTCGCCTCGTCCAGAATCTAACTTCGAACCAATGGCTGGAGGGCAGCGGCGAGCAGTTGGCGGACTCCAGCGATGAGGAGTGGTCCCGCACAGGTAGCGGGAGAGACTTGGGCACCGATTCCTGAGCAGTCAGGCAGCGGTCCTTGGGTCTTGGCCCAGAGATGGTAGTGGTTGTGTCAGCGGTGGCCGCCTGTAGTGGTACCAGGCGCTGTGCGGCGCTAGGGTGATTACACTTGGGTCTTCTCTTTGTATTTTCAAATAAAATGTACTTCCTCCACCATTTCTAGACCTAGAACGATGAGGCTCTAGTAATAAAAAGGAGGAAGTTGAAAGAGGCTTGATTCTTACTTGTTCCTAGGGAAGGGAAGGGAATATGATGTCGACACGTATCAACCTCAATTTCCTGCCAGTTTGAGGCTTTACCACTCCACGTGCCAAAGAGAAGGAGCTGGGGTGGAGTTTCCCGGAAGTCCTATCTTATCAGTGACCTTACTGTAATATCTTTTTATGCTACAGAAATTGCACTAATGACCTGGTTGGGGTATGAAGCCGAATTTGTGATTGGATTGAAGACATTTCAGTGGGGAGCACACAACAAGTTATGTTGGATTGGGAGACATCGAAAGATATAGAATTATGTAAATTGAAAGTGGAGGGGGGGAGGGGGAAGGAAAGAGATTACTGAAGTCAGCTGCTTTGGGACATTACGCGAAATAGCGCATTCATATAAAAGATGTGGAAGTAACTTCGAGTATGCCCCATGGATACTTGCTACTCATGTTATATTTTAATGGTGCTGCAGGCAATATGAGCAGCAACCTCAGACTTTTCGAAAATGATGCAGCTTTCTATAATGAAGTTCTGTCTAATTTCAAAGCGTTACAAAGATTGAAACTTGCTTCATATTCTCAGAAATGAGAAAATTGTTCACTTCACAAAAGATACAGCATAGTATCCTATGACTATAATATCAATGAGTCACTGTGGAAATCGGTCAACTCATTCAAATACCTGGGTGTAACAATTTGTGAATATATGCAATAGTACAAACACATAGATCCAGTCATAGGTAAAACAGGTGCCAGACCTCCGTTCATTGATAGTGTGCTATGGAAGTGCAATCAGTCTACAGAGGAGGCTGCCAACAAAACCCTAATGCGATCCATCCTAGAATATTGCTTAATTGCGTGTGACCCATACCAGATAGGACTAACAGGGCACACTGAATGCATACAGAGAAGGGAAGCACGAATGATCACAGGTTCGTTCGATCCATGGGAGGGGGTCATGAAGACTCTGAAGGAATTTGTAGACACTTGAAGACAGACGCAAACTGTTCCATGAAAACCTAATTCGAAAGATTCTAGACCCAACTACAGTGCTGAATGTACGAATATATCACAACCTCCTAAATACCGCTCGCAAAGGGATCAAGAACTGGTAAAATGGGACTTACCCTCTGTCATGCATTTCACAAAGATCTGCCATAGCTTGTACATTGAAGCACCAAAGAAACTGGTACAAGCATGCGTATTGAAATACAGAGATATGTTAACAGGCAAAACACGGTGCTACGGTCGGCAACGCATATATAAGACAACAAATGTCTGGCACAGTTGTTAGATCGGGCACTGCTGCTGCAAAGGTAGGTTATCAAGATTTATGTAAGTTTGAACGTAATTTGATAGTCGACGCATGAGCGATGGGACACAGCATCTCCGAGATAGCGATGAAGTGGGGATTTTCCAGTACGACCGTTTCGCGAGTGTACCGTGAATATCAGGCATCCTGTAAAACATCAGATCTCCGACATAGCTGCAGCCGGAAAAAGATCCTGCAAGAACGGGACCAACGATGACTGAAGAGAATCGTTCAACGTGATAGAAGTGCAACCCTTCCGCAAACTGCTGCAGATTTCAATACTCGGCCATCAACAAGTGTCAGTGTGCGAACCATTCAACGACACATCATCGATATGGGTTTTCGGAGCTGAAGGCCCACTCGTGTACCCTTGATGACTGCACGACACAAAGCTTTACGCCTTGCCTGGGCCCATCAACACCGACATTGGACTCTTTCCCGGTCGGACGAGTTTCGTGTCAAATTGTATCGAGTGGATGGACGTGTATGAACATGGAGACAACCTCATGAATACATTGACTCTGCATATCAGCAGGGGACTGCTCAAGCTGGTGGAGGCTCTGTAATTGTTTGGGAGGTGTGCAGTTTGAGTGATATGGGAACCCTGATACGTCTAGATACGACGCTGATAGGTGACAC
This sequence comes from Schistocerca americana, assembly GCF_021461395.2. Classification (NCBI taxonomy): domain Eukaryota; kingdom Metazoa; phylum Arthropoda; class Insecta; order Orthoptera; family Acrididae; genus Schistocerca; species Schistocerca americana. Next base: position 366,168,470 of record NC_060126.1, read on the forward strand.
GTATGTAAGCATCCTATCTGATCACCTGCATCCATTCATGTCCATTGTGCATTCCGACGGACTTGGGCAATTCCAGCAGGACAGCGCGACACCACATACGTCTAGAATTGCTACAGAGCGGCTCCAAGAACACTCTTCTTCGTTTAAACACTTCCGCTGGCCACCAAACTCCCTAGACATGAACATAGTTGAGCATATCTGGGATGCCTTGCAACGTGCTGTTGAGAAGAGATCTCCAACCCATGGTACTCTTACGTATTTAAAGACAGCCCTGCAGGATTCATGGTGTCAGTTCCCTCCAGAACTACTTCAGACATTAGTCGAGTCCATGCCACATCGTGTTGTGGCACTTATGCATGCTCACGGCGGCCCTACACAACGATAGGCACGTGTCAAGCGTGTATCACGCGTCCCGAAATGAGATTTGACTTCATCGTGTTTCCGTAACTACTTGTAGTTTGTGGTTAGGGTCACATGTTCTTTGTTTCTCATGCGAACCGAGTGCAGGATTAACCATTAGTATTTGTCAGTTCGATGTGCCCCAATATGTTTTCCGGCTGGGTTAGGCACAACATCTAGGGAAATAGTTTTGGATCACGAGGTTTCCACAGCAACTTGCAATTCCTAAAGAGACATTTACGTTCGCTGTACATGTAAACGTCAGAAGGTTTAGTCCTCAATAGCTTATTTGCCGATGCCTATTACTGTTAGCTGCATACTGTAATCTTACCCTCCCACACATTACTGGTCTATTTTCGGTCTCTTCATAAAGATTAATTCTTTTAAAAAGCTGCGAGAGGCGTAAGATGTACAAATAACATTTTTACTTATCTTCATTTTTCTCTTTGTTGGCTGCAGTTCGTCAAGTCTAGGGGTAGATTGTTGAGGCTGGAATTTTTGTCTTTGTGGGCTCCAGATGACTTTATAACAGTTAAGTAAGTCTGCTGCGTAATTTCTGTCTCTATGACTTTTATTTTATCCCATTTTTCTATGTCACACTGTCTTTAAAATCTCCACTTTAAAATAGAAATTTACATTGTTACTGCCAAACATAGAAACACGTCCGATTCCATCAGAAGCATGCCCATTCTGTGTTACTAACAACATTTCAAAGAGTTTACAAAACGAAAGAGTTTACGAACTTTCTTGACAAAAAATGGTTCAAATGGCTCTGAGCACTATGGGACTTAACATCTGAGGTCATTAGTCCCCTAGAACTTAGAACTACGTAAACGTAACTAACCTACGGACATCACATACATCCATGCCCAAGGCAGGATTCGAACCTGCGACCGTTGCGGTCGCGCGGTTCCAGATTGAAGCGCCTAGAACCGCTCGGCCACACCGGCCGGCCCTTGACAAAAGAAGAATCTTCAACAAGTTATATCATTATTTTGTAAATGAATCCAGAAATAAATTTAATGGTTTGTGTCAGACTGCGTAATTAATAATAGGAATTTTAAATGTGCCAGATATTTCGTAATTTCAAAATTTGTAAAAGAACACTAATTTTAGCTGTACGTACAGAGTTAGTACATATCGACTGTGACAAATTAATTTCGTTTTATACATTTTAACCTGAAATATAGTATACAAAATGACATGAAATTCTTTTACTTAAACAGCTGAGATAATGTTCATCTACACAAGATTCGAAAATATTCCTGGTATCGATTATTTCTATTAAAGAAAGGTAATGTTAGAAAATGGTGTCCCATTACAATATTGGAATCAAATTTCTCCAATGTGATTGAAATCGTGTATTGGTTTTATGTAGCAGTGCAGCAGTGATGATGCATTCACGTAGTGAGTTAGACACTTGCAGCGAAACACTGGACTCGCATTCGGGAGGACGACGGTTCAATCCCGCGTCCGGCCATCCTGATTTAGGTTTTCCGTGATTTCCCTAAATCGCTCCAGGCAAATGCTGGGATGGTTCCTCTGAAAGGGCACGGCCGACTTCCTTCCCTGTCCTTCCCTAATCCGATGAGACCGATGACCTCGCTGTTTGGTCTCTTCCCCCAAAAAACCAACCAACCAACCAACTTGCAGCGAAAGCTGCGCAGAGTTAGGTACTGTGCAATATACTTCCGGAAGAGGAAGTGTTGTTGAATTGTTCCCTTAGCTGCCACGTTGCTTTGTATCATGCGCACAGGTACTTGTCGAGAGAGAATCAAATTGACTGCTGGTTTGGATTGAAATGAAGTCCCATGCTGCTTGACAGAGTGTAGGGGAACGATGCGAGAGACCCGCTCCGCCGTACTAGGAAAGGTTCTAATGGAGGTGGTTTGCTGTTGCCTTCCTCCGACCGTAAGGGGTGAATGATGATGATGAAGATGGCACATCAACCATCGGGGCAGGTGAAAAATCCCCGACTCCGCCGGGACCCCGCGCTCGGGAAGCGAGAACGCTACCGCCAGACCACAAGCTGCGGACTGGGTTGGATTAAATTGATTTAATATTGTTAATTGTCTGTTTATTCGGTGAACATGTGTGTATTTAGTTACGTTGTTGCCTTGAGCTGTTATTTGCCTTCAATATTTTCGGAGTGTTTGCTATTAGTTGTGCATAGGACACATGGCTATATACTTATTTAAGTTTCCGCCGTGTGTTGATCAGATTGACACACGATTTACCGTGTTGTGTTGGCTGGTTCAAAGGTTCGACATCCATGCAGCTTGTGTTAGGTGAACCCTTCGTACACCGGTTAGTTCTGTTTATTGCACGCACGAGCGCATATTCTGAGTTGCTCCCTTGCACTGCGTCTAAGGCACACAGACTATGTGATCAAAAGTATCCGGACACCCCCAAATACATTAGTTTTTTTTTCGACTTTAGTAGTCATTAGGCATCGTGAACTCACGGTTTTCGAACGTGGTCAGGTGATTCGGTGTCACTTGTGTCATACGTCTGTACGCGAGAATCCACGCTCCTGAACATCCCTAGGTCCACTGCTCCCGATGTGATAGTGAAGCGAAAACGTGAAGGGACACGCACAGCACAAAAGCGTACAGGTCGACCTCGTCTGTAGACTGACAGAGACCGCCGATAGCTGAAGAGGGTCGTAATGTGTTATAGGCAGACATCTATCCAGACCATAACACAGGAATTCCAAACTGCGTCATAATCCACTACAAGTACTATTATAGTTAGGTGGGAGGTGAGAAAACTTGGATTTAATGGTCGAGCGGCTGCTCATAAGCCACACATCACGGTGGTAAATTCCAAACGACGCCTCACTTGGTGTAAGGAGCGTAAACATTGGACGATTGAAAAGTGAGAAAACGTTGTGTGGAGTGACGAATCACGGTACACAATGTGACGATCCGACGGCAGGGTATGGGTATGGCGAATTCCCGGTGAACGTCATCCGCCAGCGTGTGTAGTGCCAACAGTAAAATCCGAAGGCGGTGGTGTTACGGTATGGTGGAGTTTTTCATGGAGGGGGCTTGCACCATTAGTTGTTTTACATGGCACTATCACAGTACAGTCCTACATTGATGTTTTAAACACCTTCTTGCTGCCCACTATTGAAGAGCAATTCGGGGATGGCGATTGTATCTTTCAACACGATCGAGCACCTCTTCATAATACACGGCCTGTGGCGGAGTGGTTACACGACAATAACATCCCTGTAATGGACTGGCCTGCACAGAGTCCTGACCTGATACTATAAAACACCTTTGGGATGTTTTGGAACACCGACTTCGTGCCAGGCCTCACCGTCCGACATCGATATCTCTCCTCAGTGCAGCACTCGGTTTCCCCGAGAAACTTTCCAGTATCTTATTGAACGTATGCCTGCGAGAGTGGAAGCTGTAATCAAGGCTAAGTGTGGGCCAACAGCATATCGAATTCCAGCACTACCGATGGAGGGCGCCACGAACTTGTAAGTCATTTTCAGTCATGTGTCCGGATACTTTCGATCACAGAGTGTAAGACATGCGTTCGTTGTCGAGGTTGTCCTCTGTCCTCAGTGCCTATCTGAGCTCTCACAGCGAAGTCATACAGCGAGAATTGTTCTAAGTCTTTTTGTGACAAATTATCCGAGAGGGTACCAACTTTTGCTTTTGTTACGTAAGTTTTGATCAGACTAATGCGTGTTTAGTTACAAGGAGGTTAAGTCCTTGCTACATGAAAACACAGATTAAGCTATAGCTACTGCCGGTTACTGTAAGAGGGTTGTGATGAATATCTACTGGCATAGTAGCAAGTGGCGCTAACAGTGAGCGCACAAGCTTAAGTGGTTTTAGTATAACTTAGAGAGCAAATGCTACTCTCTGTTATGTAGTGAATTTTAGTAATAACCAGGTATGTGGCAGTGTCTGTTATGTATGTGACCATTTTGTTGTGAGAGTCTGTTACGTATCTAACTCATATGCTGTAAACGTGGTTTCTTGTCCTTGGTGCCTGATGCCTACCCATTTTGAACCCTCGTTTGAGTGATTATTCAGTCGAGTTTGTTCATGTCTAGAATGTTGTTGGACGGGATGTCTTTACATGGTTGCTTTTAAAAGTTGTCAGCTGTGGTATTAATAGATCACCTTGGTTATATAGATCTCTGTTTCAGAGTTTCCTCTCTCCATTGGTCGTGTACTCTCAGCAACTGAGGGGTGCATCCCGTCATTTCCACCGACGTCACGCTCCTCGAGATAGCTAGCTTCCAACATCTTGTGCCTAACTCAGTCTAAGGACGTCGGGTGTCACTAATTGGCGTCAGATCGCAAGACTTGTTAATGAAGTCTGAAGTGGGAAAATGAAAAAAGAAAAAGAAAATTGTTTCACCAAACTACCCTGAGCTGTATACAAGCCAGTGCTCCACTCCCCAACCACGTGCCTTAGCGCCACAGATAGATAGCACTACCATGTTTTTGCCTAGGGCATAGGAGATAACAATGACTCACTGTAGCAGCAAGATACGTCAGTCAGTCAGTCTGTCTGTTGTTGTTTACGACCAGTGCAATAATAACTAAAATTATTCGATTTTTTGTTTTATTTTTCATTAATAACGCATAAAGGTCATCTCAGACATTTATATGAAGCCATAGACCGGCACTCTGGACAACAAACGACGATGAGGTAAGTATATCCACGGGTGATGTGGATTTGGGATGCTACATTATTAGCTAAGGCTCTAGTTAATGGCCATTAAAATTAACAATATGTGGATCTTGCTGGCCACGGGAGTACTTCAACATCATGCAGGCAGTTAGTAAACACATATGCCTTGCGTAGGCGAGCACTATCCTGTTGAAAAATGGCACCACCATAATGTTACGTGCGCAGAATGTCCGTGACGCACCGTCGTGCCATGGAAGTTCCTCAATAATTACCATCCGCAACCTTAAGTCCTGGTGGCGCAGTGGCTAGCACACTGGACTCGCATTCGGGAGGACGACGGTTCAATCCCGCGTCCGGCCATCCTGATTTCGGTTTTCCGTGATTTCCCTAAATCACTCCAGGCATGTGCCGGGATGGTTCCTTTGAAAGGGCACGGCCGACTTCCTTCTCCGTCCTTCCCTAACCCGATGAGACCGATGACCTCGCTGTTTGGTCTCTTCCCCCAAACCAACCAACCAACCTTAAGTCCTAACCGAGAGATGTGGCACAGTGGTTAGCACACTCGAATCGAACCCGCGAGGGTGACATTAAAAGCCGCATCCAGCGATCCAGATTTAGGTTTCCCCTGATTTCCCTAAATCGTTTTAGGCAAATGCCGGAATGGTTCCTTGAAAAGGGCACAGCCGATTTCCTTCCCCATCCTTGACACCATCCGAGGTTGTGCTGACCTCGTTGTCTACGGGACGTTAAACCCAATCTTCCTTCCATGGTGAAGGCCCACCAGGGGTTCCCCACACCATGACGCTGTACCGTCCACAAAACTAGAAGAATGCGACCTCTCCCCAGGTCGCTGTCAGTACACCTACGACCATCATCAAGGATAGTGCAGAACTGCGATTCATATTTTTGTTTACTTCTTATTTTATTTTAGTGTGTTACCTAGGTACAAGTATCCCAAAGAAAGCAGGTGTTGACAGATGTGAAAATTACCGAACTATCAGCTTAATAAGTCACAGCTGCAAAATACTAACACGAATTCTTTACAGACGAATGGAAAAACTAGTAGAAGCCAACCTCGGGGAAGATCAGTTTGGATTCCGTAGAAACACTGGAACACGTGAGGCAATACTGACCTTACGACTTATCTTAGAAGAAAGATTAAGGAAAGGCAAACCTACGTTTCTAGCATTTGTAGACTTAGAGAAAGCTTTTGACAATGTTGACTGGAATACTCTCTTTCAAATTCTAAAGGTGGCAGGGGTAAAATACAGGGAGCGAAAGGCTATTTACAATTTGTACAGAAACCAGATGGCAGTTATAAGAGTCGAGGGACATGAAAGGGAAGCAGTGGTTGGGAAGGGATGTAACCTCCCCACCGCAATTTTTATAAGAGAAAATATAGCAATACTTAATAGAAATGGGGGCCAAGTGTAACCTCCCCACAAAAATTTTAAAAGAAAGAAAATGTAGCAATACTTAATAGAAATGGGAGCCAAGTGTAACGTCCCCACAATAATTTTGAAAAATTATGGACAATATTATTTAAGAATGCTGATGGACATGGCTCTATGCGTAACCTGCCCACAAACAAATGTACTGACAATGGCAACAAAAATGTGAAATTCGCAATCTGACTCAAATATAAATCCTTCAAAAGTAAAGTCCATTCAGTGACAAGAAAATTCAATTAAACCGAAATATCGGTCTTTGGCCCTGTGTAAAACAATCAGAATTAAAGTCTTACCTCGGAATAAATGGATGTCACATATCTGCTCTTGTTGTTGCGCACCGCTTGGAGGAACTGCATTGCAAATAATAATATTCTGTTTTTTTTTTTTTGTTTTTTTTTGATTCTAGTGAAATTTTTCTTCAAAAGAAGTGGAATGAAATGGGAAGTGCAACGAGATCTTTAGTTCAATAAAAAAATTAAATTTTTGAAAAAATGCTTTTGAAATAAAAATTATTATTGGGGAACTTGTTGGAGAATAATTACAATAAATAAATTTTTACATTATCTAATGATTATATTAATTAACAGTATACCTTATTCCTCATCTTGACCATTGTTGCCGACCGCCTACATCACACAACCGCACTGGGCTGCTACTACTGACCGACCGCTCTGCATGACGACTACAGACTGAGTACTGCTCTCAACTAGACAGAGCTACAGACTCGCAACGACTGACTGACTGCTACTCTGCATAGCGACAACTAACTCGCAAAGACTACTACTGACTGAGAACCGCTCGCAACACTCGCGCGGTCAAGCGCATACTCTCTGGTCACAGATGCTACAATGCCTCGCCATCGCTGCTGCGTTACATACGTGTTTCATAACCCTCCACTCGGGGGGCAAAAATTTGGCAGCGATGGTGAGTCATTTGGACTTGCCAAGCGCGGCAAAATTTTTCTTTAATTAACAAAATCCTACAACTTACAGAATATTTAAATGTTGTGCACACGCACTAAGTACAAAATATATCAGACAAGGACAAAATGTGAATACTAAACATAGTAGCAAATCAGAAAAAAGTATATACAAACTTTTTGACAGATAAAGTGCACAGGCACTGAAAAAAATTCTTTAGCATATGCAGAACAAATAAACAGACTGGCAAGAATAATTAGATGTAGTACATAAAGTAAATGTTGTGCACACGCACTAAGTACAAAATATATCAGACAAAGACAAAATGTGAGTACAAAACATAGTAGCAAATCAGAAAAGTATATACAAACTTTTTGACAGATAAAGTGCACAGGCACTGAAAAAATTCTTTAGCATATGCAGAACAAATAAACAGACTGGCAAGAATAATTAGATGTAGTACATAAAGTAAATGTTGTGCACACGCACTAAGTACAAAATATATCAGACAAAGACAAAATGTGAGTACAAAACATAGTAGCAAATCAGAAAAGTATATACAAATTATTTGACAGATAACAAAGTGCACAGGCACTGAAAAAATTCTTTAGCATATTCAGAACAAATAAACAGACTGGCAAAAAATATTATGTTGACAAGTGTACATGCACTGAAAAATGTCTTTAGCATTTTCACAACAAATAAACATAATGGCAAAAAAAATTCATGTCCAAAGTGCACATGCACTGAAAAATGTCTTTAGTATTTTCACAACAAATAAACATAATGGCAAAAAAAAAATTCATGTCCAAAGTGCACATGCACTGAAAAATGTCTTTAGTATTTTCACAACAAATAAACATAATGGCAAACATCATGTCGACCAGTGACATAAGTGTACTCACACTGGAGTTTAGCGAATCGAAAAATGTATAACCTATGAACATAAATGATGTTACCAAAAAAAATTTTTTCTTTATGTGACAAGAATCAGGATAGGAAAGGGAAGGATTGCATCATGGTTGTAGCACTTTAGATTGCACACAGCTGCTCTGAAAGTCCATATCTTTCCACAGTAGTACAACACCAAGTGACACAACTTGAAGTTCTTTTCCCATCAGAATTTATCAGTGTAGCCAAGACACTGAACTGTCGTAGTAATGTTCCATGTTTTCATTTTGGCAGTACATTAGGTACACCAAACAGTGGGACCATAATAATGTCTTCATCGCTCATGGTGGTGGACAGCATGTCGTGTCAACACCACACTCTTACAAGGCACACCAACGTAGAATTAGTGCAAAACCAAATATAGTGCTCCATGATCACTGGGATAAACAGGACAAATGGACATTGCAGTAATTCAGGGTAGTCAGCTTATGAGGTGAAGGACATCAAGTCACATAATATTGACAATTACAGTCTTCATTGATAGTTCGTGGCATTCATAGCCCAGTTATTGAACATTTCTGTACCAAGTATGTAGTATTACAGAAAAATGTTCATTAATTGTTTTACATAGAATCAGTAATCTTCTTTTCCTAGTTACAAAGCATTATTAAATAATCGCATTCTTTTCCAGTTACAGTGTATAATTAAGAATCATTAGCCTTTTCCTAATTACAGTTAATTAATCATTTGTCATTAATTAATCATTTGTCTAATTACAGTTAATTAATCATTTGTCGTTAATTAATCATTTGTCTAATTTCAGTTAATTAATTAATCATTTGTCATTTCAATATACTAAGAATTATTAGCCTTAATTAATTACAAAGCATTATTAAACAGTACCATAGTTAATTAATTATGTGTCATTCCAATCTATTAAGAATCATTAGTCTTTTCCTAATTACAAAGCATTCTTAAACAAACACATTTATTTCCAATTACAAAGTATGAACATTGAAAACAAGAGTTAATTAATGGCATAATTAATAACAATTTCGTTGATTGACATTAATTATTGGCACTCAGTGGCCATCAAGTATTGAATAGAATAAAACATAGTTCATCATTCAGTATTATTCAGATCATTACAAAGTCATTATTAAAAATCAGTTAATTACAGTCAAATCATTAGTAATCACAGGCATTACAATAAACAGTGGCAGTTATTAGCTAGTGACAAAGCATTATTTTGAATATAGTCTCATTAAGAGGTCATTACTCGAGTGACATGCTATTCAGAGTTGATCAGTATTATTCAGAATTATCATAAACTAGTGACATTATGTGGGACTGGTAATACATTTTTTTGGTAGCAATGCATTGCGTTGGGATCGATAATTAATTGCTGAGGCATAATACTTTTTGCTTTTGACCTATTGCTGCAAATGAGGATAGGTAACGTCATTCGTCATGAGTCAGCTGTAGCAAGATTATGTAACAAGGCAGTACATGTGATCACATTTATAAATGATAAACACAAATGGGTAAAAAAATATAAAAATGCAAGTACTAGAACAGGTATAATAAGTAACAGGTTTAGTAAGTATCATGAAAAACTTCTCCTGGAAAAAATACAAAAACGGATTATTGACCTGAAAGAAGAAACGCACACTATGCTGAAAAGTAGTGAACTTCGAATTAACAAGTAGTGAAATGTGTATAAAATGTGTTCCATAGCTGTCCTTTCCAAAACTTTCCGTCATCCTACTATGCAATGTAACACCTGCTGTCAAAGCAAACCGCAACAAATACTTAAATAACTACGTAGCATAAAGAAAAAAACTTCATTATCCATATCATCATAACTTCACCATTATCATCACCTGTAAAGAAAAACTTCATTATTCATAATACCATTTCCTTCATCATTATTCATCAGTATTCACTATCATCTGCAAAAAATCACTTCATTACTCATTACCTAACTATTCCTTATCTGTAGCATATTTCATCACTAAAACTAAGATGTGTAGTTCAGTCTGGCAGCCTGCATCAATCACCTTGTATTCTGAAAGAAAAAATTAGTTAAGACTGCTATTCTGTGATGAGTATAGTATAGTCTTGTTAATGCTTGTTAATCCTGATCCCTTTACTCTTCCTCATAAAGTTATTGCATCTCCTTTCGTTTATTCCGTAGGTGAAATTCCCATTTATGTTAAATTTATTTCTTAGAATCATCATTCCTTTCTGAAATTGATGAACAAAGATTAATGTCTTGCATTTAAATCCTATACCCACTAAATAATGACTGGTTTATGGTGACACAATTAACCATACAGCATAACATGACAGAAAACGTAATATGTCCAAGACAATGACAGTGTTCGGATGCGAAAAAATGTACACAGAATAATACAATGCAGTAGCAAAAAAAAAATGTGAAACAGTCACGATGTTGAGATGTCATAAGGCAAAAAAAAAATGTCAAAGTCGACTGGTGTGTGTTATATTTTAACTATTTCATAGTGCATACAAACAAAACTGGAGTACAGTCATATACACAAAAAAATGGAAAATGTGCACGGTCTGATGTGTAACGACAAGAAAAGCGACCTGCTAACCTTACCTTGCCGGGCACTTGCCAAGAAAAAATACGATAATCATCAATAAGTAGTCACATAAATATAATTGCAGAAATAGTCGTAAATGTGTAAATTCATCTGGAAAAATATGCACGGTCTGATGTGTAACGACAAGAAGAGCGACCTGCTAACCTTACCTTGCCGGGCACTTGCCAAGAAAAAAAATACGATAATCATCAATAATTAGTCAGGTGAATTAATTGCATTAGTAAATGGCATCATAGTGTGTTGAATCATACAGTGGTTTCACTCAATAAACGGTTTAATGTTTGAGATATGGTGATTGCCTTTCGATTTTCTGGTTCTCAAAGTTTCGACGTGTACAACATTGGGGTGAGGGATGCTGCGAATCCGATACGGACCTGCGTATAGAAGTTCAAATTTACTGCACTTACCTTTTAATTTGCTGGATAAATAGTGTGTACGTACTAATATCTTCTGTCCAACGTGAAAGTCGCGGCGTGTACAAACCTGTTTTTGCTGTCTTCTCCGGCGCTCTGCGGCACGTTTGATGTTGTTCAGCGCAATGTCAATTATTTCGTGGTGTCGTAGGCGACGATTTTTGGGGAATTCTATTAATTCTTTAATTTTGTTCGGTGATTCAACGTTTTTCAGTATAACAGTCGGAGATAGCATAGTGGATTCATTTGGAATGGAATTAATTACATCTTGGAATGAGAGTATGTGTGTATCCCAATCAATATGTCTTTTGTGGCAGTATATTCTGCACAGCTTACCAATTTCCTTCATTAATCTTTCACAAGGGTTCGAAGAAGCGTGGTACTTGGATATATAGATCGGAGAAATGTTTCTAGCTCGTAACATGCGTGTCCATACACTACTACGAAATTGAGATCCATTATCAGAAATTACTTTCATTACATGCCCTACATGAAATAGAAAATGTTTTACAAATGCTTTCGAAACAGTTTTAGCAGTAGCTTTGCGTAACGGAGTGAAAGTAACAAATTTTGAAGTGAGCTCAACAGCGACAAAAATGTAGCAAAAACCTCTGTTAGTTCTCGGAATCGGACCAAAAATATCTACTGCGGCCATGTGTCTTAATTTCACAGGTATAATGGGATATAAAGGAGGAATATGTGAAGTGGTGTCTGATTTAGCTTTCTGGCAAATTTTACAAGACGCTAAAACTCGTCGTATACGTTTTTCCATGTTGGTAAAATAACAGTTCTGTCTCAGTATAAGAAAACATTTTCGTGCTCCGTAATGTGCGTAACTTAAATGAGTGTACCAAATTAGTTTGTTAACCAGTTCGTCAGGAATGCATAATAACCAAATGTTGCTGTCAGGATGAGAGCGGCGAAACAGAATGTCATTGCGTACAGTGTAGTGGTTCCTAATCGTAACATTTTTCCTATCTTGCCAAAGGTGTTTAATTTCTTTCCACACATTGTCCTTATTTTGTTCTTGTGCTATGTCCTGTAATGACGATGAAATAAAATTTTCAAATGCAACCTGCTGAATGTACATGACACTGAAATTTGCTTTGCAGAAGTTGGTTGCTACGTCTTGCTGATTGTTACTGAGAGAACGCGATAGTGCGTCTGCTATAACATTTTGCGTACCGGGAATGTGAACTATTGTAAAATTAAATTCCTGTAAATATAGTTTCCATCTGCTTAACCTGTCGTGAGTGAATTTAGCTGAAAGTAAAAATTGTATCGCTCTATGGTCTGTGTAAACGGTGGTATGTCTGCCATAAAGAAAGTGCCTAAATCTCGTGAAAGCCCATACAACACATAATGTTTCAAGTTCTGTGACGGAATAATTTCGTTCAGCAGGTGACAAAATGCGGCTTGCAAATGCGATGTTTTTGATTACTATTGAACCATCTTCTTCAATTTCCTGGAAAATATGTACGCCTAAAGCGGTGTTGGAACTGTCGGTAGCAATGGAAAAATTTCTAGTAAGATCGGGGTGCGATAACAGTGGAGCATTCAACAGAGCATGTTTCAAATAACATTCTCGTGAGCAAAATTCTGCGTGTCAAAAGTAATGTTTGCGTTTCTGTAATATGCAATCTGTGCTGTATCTGGTTAAAATCTATCGTACGTATTATTATTTACGGGAGAATGTTGTGGCATATCCACTATATGAACTGTTCTGTTATTTCGTACTGACGTGTTACGCTATGGATGACACCTATTGTCTGTTTCATTCATGATTATTCGTTGTTGCTGATGTTGTTGCTGCTCATAAGATCGACTGTTATTAAATGTACGCTGAAAATTGTGCTCGTTATTTTTACGTCTGTCATGATAGTAATTTCTATACGGCGCATTGCGATACAAGTTGAAATAGAGTGTTGTCTGTACGTAGTTATTTCTTTGCTGCCATGCGTTACTATTTGTTGGGGCTGGGACTATACGTGCACGCGGCGAAACATTAAAGTTTGGTTGACCTTGTAGACTGCATTGTTGGTTAGGTATGCTAAGCGGCTGACTTTCATGCTATTGTGGTGAAAAACATCTATTGTTACAAAAATATGGTTCCGACTGCTCAAAATTTTATACATACTGATGATTACGATTTTATCTGTAATTAAAATTACGGCGGTACTTGAGTGCCTACTGAAAATTGTCACATTCGGTAAAAGATTTGTCGTATCCGGTTTTCATTACATACGTTTCTTAATACTAGGTAGAGCAATAGTTAAAGAGCAGTTTGGATAGATATAAAGGATAGTAGAAGAAAAGGCAGCAGTGCAGAAAACTAAAGATGAAACAGCACTACTACAGCTCGGGGCCCTATGCTCGCTACGGCACATATTCATTAAAGCGTAATGAATCCCCTGAGGTCAATTACGCACTGCAAATAAATTTTAGCTTTAGCGTTGCAGGCAATGGCCGTAAAATTCCAAAAGTAAATCGCTGTATTCTTGCTAATTCCAGTTTCTGCATAATACGTAATGCTGATGAAAATACAATAGCAAATTGTCGCATCAGGTTCAAAGCTAGCTTCTGCATTACAGGCAATAGCGGTGAAAGTACAAAAACAAATTGTCGTATATAGCTCAAAGCGTGTACCGGTGTTCTGTCATTATTAAATTCTTTACTTTTTCTTACAAATGCAAACTGCTTATTATCAACGTTCTCTTCACTGAATTTGAGAACACGTTCGGGTTTGCGTGTGAATCTGTTTGTCTGTGTCATTTCGTACTTCAAGTTACGTAACTTTTCAGATTTTAAGTCGCGTAGCTTTTCAGATTTTAATTCGCGTAGTCTCTGTAAATTGTTCACATTATACACGCTGCGTGACTCTGACAAATGCTCATAACGTGGCGGATTCTGTGACGTATTGGTGACTGAAATAGTTTTTAATTCTGTTACTTGAAAACTTGCGACATTTTGGTTGTTCTGTCGTTCACTTTTATTATTGACTTCCGTATTCGGAGTGTGTGAAACTTCCACTGACTCTAAATTAACTTCGTCGCGAATCTGTACTGCGTTTTTAGGGCATTGTTCAGTGATTGCATTAATTTCGTGTATCTGTGTTTCGTTTGCTGAACATTGTTCGGTAACTGCAATCATCCCGTCTTTATGTGATTCGGTTGTGCCTACACGTGTGCTACTGAATTCTTGTGCAACAGTGCCAACTTTTTCATTACTGTTATTAGCACAAGTCTTCGTAACCTCACGTAATTGTTCTTTACTGTCCTGACATTGTACGGTAACAGCTGTAATCTCTTCCCTAACTTGTTTGTTCTGTTCGTTAACGTTGTCGTGTTTTTCGTTCTGCTGTTTAAGACTTCTATCAATTGTTTCTCTAAGTTGTTTGAAATGGTAGTCGAAACTTTCATCAAGTTGTTGTTTGAGTTTTTCGTCATTATTGTCAAGTTTTTCATTTAAGTGTTTGTTATCTTCCCTATGTCGTCTGAAAATAAAGTCTAATTTCTCACTTTGCAGTTGTAGCAATCTTGTCACAATTCGTACCAAGTCAGAATTAACGTATATTGGTGGTGGATCTGGAATTGTCTCGCTTTCCGTGACCATTTGGTCATTCTGTAATTTACAAAAACGTTTATCAGTCGGATGTGCACTATCAGACACTGTTCCGGAATTAAATAAATCCGTCGTACTTTGTGTATCCTGTTCATTTTCATTAGACAAATTTGTCTGTGCGTTACTTGAGTTTTCCAAATCGGGTGTGTTAAGCTGGGTAGCGCTCATTACAATGGAGCGTCCCGCGTCATCAATTGTCGTCAAGTTAACAGACGAGACAATTGAGTTCGTTTGTTCATCATTAAGGTGAAAGTCATCATTAGTGGTTGGAATGCACTGATTGTTAGTGAACGCAGGATTGTCATCATTACACTGCGTGTCGCATGTCCTATCGGCAAAGTTGTTTGGGTCGGTAATTTCATTCATAATACCTCGCGATACACTATTCACAGTCTTTCGCGGCATTTTAACAATAGTCAAAATTATTCACAAAACAAATAAGCACAATGCAAAAGCAACACACAAATACAACAAAGCAGCAAATTGCCGTTGACCTGTAGAAAGAAAGTCACAAGATTAATAAAAGCGTTGCGCCAAATCCTAATTATCTAAGCAAATAAGAGCAGATATCTGACTGTCGCTCAAAAGACTCTCAACGAAATTCGATCCTGGACTGGGTGTCGCCAAGTGTAACCTCCCCACCGCAATTTTTGAAAGAAAAAAAGTCAATAGCAATACTTAATAGAAATGGGGGCCAAGTGTAACCTCCCCACAAAAATTTTAAAAGAAAGAAAATGTAGCAATACTTAATAGAAATGGGAGCCAAGTGTAACGTCCCCACAATAATTTTGAAAAATTATGGACAATATTATTTAAGAATGCTGATGGACATGGCTCTATGCGTAACCTGCCCACAAACAAATGTACTGACAATGGCAACAAAAATGTGAAATTCGCAATCTGACTCAAATATAAATCCTTCAAAAGTAAAGTCCATTCAGTGACAAGAAAATTCAATTAAACCGAAATATCGGTCTTTGGCCCTGTGTAAAACAATCAGAATTAAAGTCTTACCTCGGAATAAATGGATGTCACATATCTGCTCTTGTTGTTGCGCACCGCTTGGAGGAACTGCATTGCAAATAATAATATTCTGTTTTTTTTTTTTTTTTTTTTGATTCTAGTGAAATTTTTCTTCAAAAGAAGTGGAATGAAATGGGAAGTGCAACGAGATCTTTAGTTCAATAAAAAAATTAAATTTTTGAAAAAATGCTTTTGAAATAAAAATTATTATTGGGGAACTTGTTGGAGAATAATTACAATAAATAAATTTTTACATTATCTAATGATTATATTAATTAACAGTATACCTTATTCCTCATCTTGACCATTGTTGCCGACCGCCTACATCACACAACCGCACTGGGCTGCTACTACTGACCGACCGCTCTGCATGACGACTACAGACTGAGTACTGCTCTCAACTAGACAGAGCTACAGACTCGCAACGACTGACTGACTGCTACTCTGCATAGCGACAACTAACTCGCAAAGACTACTACTGACTGAGAACCGCTCGCAACACTCGCGCGGTCAAGCGCATACTCTCTGGTCACAGATGCTACAATGCCTCGCCATCGCTGCTGCGTTACATACGTGTTTCAGGGAGTAAGACAGGGTTGTAGCCTCTCCCCGATGTTGTTCAATCTGTATATTGAGCAAGCAGTAAAGGAAACAAAAGAAAAATTCGGAGTAGGTATTAAAATTCATGGAGAAGAAATAAAAACTTTGAGGTTCGCCGATGACATTGTAATTCTGTCAGAGACAGCAAAGGACTTGGAAGAGCAGTTGAATGGAATGGACAGTGTCCTGAAAGGAGGATATAAGATGAACATCAACAAAAGCGAAACAAGGATAATGGAATGTAGTCTAATTAAGTCGGGTGATGCTGAGGGAATTAGATTAGGAAATGAGGCACTTAAAGTAGTAAAGGAGTTTTGCTATTTGGGGAGCAAAATAACTGATGATGGTCGAAGTAGAGAGGATATAAAATGTAGGCTGGCAATGGCAAGGAAAGCGTTTCTGAAGAAGAGAAATTTGTTAACATCCAGTATAGATTTAAGTGTCAGGAAGTCATTTCTGAAAGTATTCGTATGGAGTGTAGCCATGTATGGAAGTGAAACATGGACGATAAATAGTTTGGACAAGAAGAGAATAGAAGCTTTCGAAATGTGGTGCTACAGAAGAATGCTGAAGATTAGATGGGTAGATCACATAACTAATGAGGAAGTATTGAATAGGATTGGGGAGAAGAGAAGTTTGTGGCACAACTTGACCAGAAGAAGGGATCGGTTGGTAGGACATGTTCTGAGGCATCAAGGGATCACCAATTTAGTATTGGAGGGCAGCGTGGAGGGTCAAAATCGTAGAGGGAGACCAAGAGATGAATACACTAAGCAGATTCAGAAGGATGTAGGTTGCAGTAGGTACTGGGAGATGAAAAAGCTTGCACAGGATAGAGTAGCATGGAGAGCTGCATCAAACCAGTCTCAGGACTGAAGACCACAACAACAACAACAACAACCTAGGTACAAGAAAAGGCCAAACGTTCTGCATGAATTGGCATTAATATAGTACATAATATTTCAACATAATTTCAAATGTGTTAGTATAACTAAGCATTATGGTTTTTAAGGGAAAAGGTCTACATAAAACATCCACCTAAAAAGAAAAAAAATAGTAATTTAAAAAAAGTAAAGTCTATATACTCCATTTAGCCTCCTGGTAGACAGATATACGTTCAAATCCAGAAAGCACACGTTACTGGCCTACCACACTATGCTGCATTGCTGGATCACAAATTTGTAATTTATATTTCTGGACTACACTGCATTACACTACTGTACTTCGTATCAGCACTAGGCTAGTTTCGTCATTTGTATGAATAGTTAGCCTCTGCCAGGCTGAGGCACAGGGGCGTAGCTGCTGTGCCACCCAAGGAGTAGAGACTGGCAGATGGCTGATATTTTTAGCTGCCAGTGAGATCAGATTACGCCACAGTTCCTCATCCTTTATTACACTACCGGCCATTAAAATTGCTACAACACGAAGATGACGTGCTACAGACGCGAAATTTCACTGACAGGAAGAAGATGCTGTGACATGCAAATAATTAGCTTTTCAAAGCATTCACGCAAGGTTGGCGCCGGTGGCGACACCTATAACGTGCTGACATGAGGAAAGTTTCCAACCGATTTATCATACACAAACAGCAGTTGCCCGGCGTTGCCTGGTGAAACGTTGCTGTGAAGCCACGTGTAAGGAGGAGAAATGCGTACCGTCAGGTTTACGACTTTGATAAAGGTCGGATTGTAGCCTATCGCGATTGCTGTTTATCGTATCGCGACATTGCTGCTCGCGTTGATCGAGATCCAGTGGCTGTTAGCAGAATATGGAATCGGTGGATTCAGGAGCGTAATGCGGAACGCCGTGCTGTCTCCTAACGGCCTCGTATCACTATAGTTCAATTCTTTTATCTTGGCGGTTCGCGCATGCCCGCCCAGACGCTGGAGATTGCTGCGTTGCCAGTTGCACACGACGCACGCGCCAATAGAAGCAGCGCCATAGTATAGCATAGTTCGCAAGCTTACGTGTAGGGGGGAGCGCTCAGTTCATGAAGTAAAGCCACCACGGCCGCATTAACCCTTTCGCTGCTACAGAGACGTGTTCCCTGCATTCCGCGCTGTGGGCGATTTTGTCACTGCACTGCTCGCCTGTGCAGACACATTGTGTTCCGACTGCTTTGACACTCTTTATCATTCGATTCCACAAAACTATTTGGCTCAAAAATTAGATTTTTACCTATCTTCTTGACTGATACCTTCCCCCCATAAATGACTTAATTTTGTTTCGATGTTCAACGCAGTAATTATGCAGCATTAAATATAGTAAACCTTTGCAAGAAATTTTGAAGAGTTTGCAGAGGTAAAAGTCCATAGAGTATACCTTCCGTATGGTCGATTTTAGTTGCCACAATGTTGAGAATGAAATGTGGACAAGATACCTATATATTTCATTTAATTTAAGTACCACATAAGTGTCGTTTGTAATATTGAGAAATATTCCACCTTTCGCGACTGTAACAAAAGTTTTACTTACACTGGGCACGTTTGGCTTTATTTTAAAGCACTTCAATCAATCAAAAGGAAGTAGACAAAATACATTAAACAAAACTGTGGACTTACAAAAACATTAGGACTTGAATATACCGTCTGTCAGTGAAGTGCTCAGAGCTATGTCAAATATAATTTTGTGTGTGGCACACACAAACAGCACTTATTTGTTAAAACACTGATGAGCCAACACAAACGTTGAATATTGTGCTACCACAGCACAAAACTACGAAAGGTGACTTGGCAATGGAGGAGACAAAATACAGTCCTCTTATGATGCTTCAAAAGAGAGAAAAGCGTCTGGTCTAAATAAGTCGCTTATTACAGTTGCAGAAGAGGGATATATTTCAATACCATTGGTAAAACTGCGACTGTGGAACAAAAACAAGAAATAGAACATGAATACCATTGTGTATGTGCCATACCTTTCACCGATGGAAGTGCTTTAAAATAAAGCCAAACGCGCCGTGTGTATATAAAACTTTTATTACAGTCGCGAAAGACGGAATATTTCTCGATATTACATACGACACCATGTGGTACTTAAATTAAATGAGATATTGTTACACAGTAAATATTATATGAAATTTAGGTATCTTGTCCACATTTCATTCTCAACATTGTGGCAACTAAAATCGACCATACGGAAAGTATACGCTATGGACTTTTATATCTGCAAACTCTTCAAAATTTCGTGCAATGGTTTACTACATTTAATGCTGCACATCAAAACAAAATTAAGTCATTTATGGGGGGAAGGTATCAGGCAAGAAGACGTGTAAAAATCAAATTTTTTGGCCAAATAGTTTTTGTGAAATCGAATGATAAGAGTGTCAAAGCAGTGGGAACACCATGTGTCTGCACAGGCGAGAAGTGCAGTGATGACAAAATCGCCCACAGCGCGGAATGCGGGGAGCACGTGTCTGCAGCAGCGAAAAAGTTAATGAAGAGGCAAAGCACTAGAAATTTCATTCAAACGAATAAAATTCGTGACGTAAGGCGCTCCAATATTGTTTTTCAATAAAGAAAATATTAAGCACCGCACAAGGTTTGAACTCATAACCCTTCTCTTGGCAGACCAACACCTTAACCGCTCCGCTACCTCAGCTCATTAAACAGTGTAACTCCACAAGGAGTCTAACACCTCACGCAACTACTTATAAACACTGTTGGTGTGACTATGAATTACTCACGCTTCGTCGAAGTACAATAGGAAATAAACAATTACCGCTGTTCTTTATTGCGAAAAAGCAGTTCGTGAGATTGAAACAAACACCTTTCCATGCTATCGCCTGAATTAGGAGTCTTATTGCTTATTTGGTTTAATTAATTAATAGAATATGAAGCAATTGGTATAAAGAATGCTTCTTCCAAACTTTCTGTAAAAGAAAGTCTGCTATCAAGACATTGCTTTTGTTCTATTACTTTATTTATGACTGAACGTTTCTAACACTGAAGACACTCGTCCGTGCTCTGCACTGCTGTCGAGATCTGGCAACGTCGTTCTCTGTTCATTGGCTGACTGTGTTTTGTGACGTCAGATGCGCAGAACGAACCTAAACTCGGCCGCCAAGATATATGACGCGCACTTTAGCAGTCGAGATGACAGGCATCTTATCCGCATGGCTGTAACGGATCGTGCAGCCACGTCTTGATCCCTGAGTCAACAGGTGGGGTCGTTTGCAAGACAACCATCTGCACTAACAGTTCGACGTTCGACGACGTTTGCAGCAGCGTGGACTATTAGCTCGGAGACCATGGCTGCGGTTACCCTTGACGCTGCATCACAGACAGGAGCGCCTGAGATGGTGTGCTCAACGACGAACCTGGGTGCACGAATGGCAAAACGTCATTTTTTCGGATGAATCCAGGTTCTGTTTACAGCATGATGACGGTCACATCCGTGTTTGGCGATATCGCGGTGAACGCACATTGGAAGCGTGTATTCGTCATCGCCATACTGGCGTATCACCCGACGTGATGGTATGGGGTGCCATTGGTTACACGTCTCGGTCACCTCTTGTTCGCATTGACGGCACTTTGAACAGTGGACGTTACATTTCAGATGTGTTACGACCCGTGGCTCTACCCTTCATTCGATCCCTGCGGAACCCTACATTTCAGCAGGATAATGCACGACTGCATGTTGCAGGTCCTGTACGGGCCAAACTTGGATACAGAAAATGTTCGACTGCTGCCCTGGCCAGCACATTCTCCAGATCTCTCACCAATTGAAAACGTCTGGTCAATGGTGGCCGAGCAACTGGTTTGTCACAGTACGCCCGTCACTACTCTTGATGAACTGTGGTATCGTGTTGAAGCTGCATGGGCAGCTGTAACTGTACACGCCATCCAAGCTCTGTTTGACTCAATGCCCAGGAGTATCAAGGCCGTTATTATGGCCAGATATGATTGTTCTGGGTACTGATTTCTCAGGATCTAGGCACCCAAATTGCTTGAAAATGTAATCACATGTCAGTTCTAGTATAATATATTTGTCCAATGAATACCCGTACCCGTTTATCATCTGTATTTCTTCCTGGTGTAGCAATTTTTATGGCCAGTAGTGTATGTTATACTCAACTGTGCTGCAAAGGTGTTCCTGTCCTGGTCTGTAACATTTTGTCTAATGGCATGATGGACTTTCCTTCCTGAAACCGTACTGCAGGGGGTTCGTACCTACGACCTGCCTATGGCCTGTGGTCGCATGATTCACTGCTTAACACAATTCGACGCTATTCATGACTCTTGGTCCCGGCACCATTCCAATCGCAGCCATTTGTGTTATGGTAGTAACGGCAGCCTTCACATGGGGCTGTAATTCCCTAATCCAGCTGCTGCGTGTCTCCAACCAGTGGTGCGGGATGTCGCAGAATGTTACAGTGAGACCATTACACATGCGCAGTTGTGAAGGAGTTAGATGTCACTTGATGCACAATGAGATGGTCCTCCCTTGCGGTGGTCAGACATGGCTACCGGAACCACGTCGACAAACATGCCTGTGCTCACGTTTCCACTCAGTCCAACATCAGGCCACTGGCATGTACGAATGCCCACAAATCTGGATATTGCACCATCCGACCAGCCAGCCAAATATAAACCCACAATGTGGTCTCTTTCAAACTCTGTCAGGTGCTGATAACGCTTCCCACACGAGTACACTGTATCTGTAATAGTGATTACTGAACGTCTGAAGCTGTTCACGTCTTACCCTACCAGGTCTGGTAATAACACTAAACGCAAACAATATTAACACACTCTGGTGGCAGTTGTACCTGTCACGTAGAATTGCAACTCTACTCATTTACTTACCCGTGAATGGGTACAAAGTCATAATGATCTCCGACCATGTCTTCTGGGTGCTTCACCTTTCTTGTCAGACAGTATACGTGTGGGGATGGGGTGCTGTCAGCAGGCCCGGATCTAAAGGGGGTGTGGAGGCAAACCAGGGTAGAAACAAAGCGCCTAGCATTCAGCGCACATTGCTCTATCGACTGTATCCCTATTGGTCTTTGAGCATTTTTGAATACATTCTAAGGTGATTTCTGAACGAATCATAAGTTGATTTTTGAATGCATGTGTTAGTATACGTGATGTCTTTGCCGGTGGAATCCCCATCGAATCTAGAAATGAAAAACTTTCCCGCAGACAAAAGGAGATGGCTGAACCGAATTAAACCAGTTTGACCTTGTGGCCGTTAATGCCCCAGTTACCTGCCCTGGTCGTTAGTGTACTTTTCCGGCAGTGTGTTTTTCCTCGCCGTGTTGATGCTGTCAGCACGGTGTTTAGTTTGACAGCCTTTTAGTTGTTTATTCATATTTTTTTCTTAAGAGTGGTTATTGTGGCTTGGCTGTTTTAGATGCCAATTTTGAAGACATAGTGCAGATGGTATCTTCGTCCTCTGCTGATATTTACCATTGGTGGGGTGAAAGGGACTTGATTACGTTGTTGGTCGGTCCTTCAGCCATCCCTGGGTCTGGTTGCCATCCGATTATTTAACCTTACTCTTGGCTGCCTGTCTCACCTCACCTTACGTTAGAGCTACCTCCTCAGGCCGACCCTTGGAACACTTCTGAGCACCACTGTTCTGTTGGTTTTAGATTGTGATTTTCATTTTAGTCTTATGTACTGTGTGAGGCCTTCAGCCACCTATTAATTTAGTTTGTTTTAATTTTAAGATATGGCTTTCAGCTGGCTTAAAGTAAAATTTGATGATTGATTTCTTTAAAAATTAAATTTGGAAGTTTTTTCTGTCTGAAATTCTTGTTATCCAGGGCTTAAGCCCTGAGTTGTTCAATGTCCAGTGTGTCGCCTTCAGCCGAGCTTTTACGTGAAATATTTTTAAGATAAGGCCTTCAGCTGACTTAAATTAAGATTTGAAGATTGATTTGTTTAGAAACTAAATTTTGAAAGTTTGCTCTATCTGAAATTCTTGTTATCTAGGCCCAGAGCCCTTAGTTGTTCAATGTCTTGTGTGTGGCCTTCAGCTAAGTATTTACGTGAAATATTTTTTTTTTTTTTAGTAAGGCCTTCAGCAGCGTGTATTCTTTAAACCAATTTTTATAGCTTGTGTTCAGGCCTTCATCGGTTCTTGTTTGTGGTGTGGTTTTGGGCCTTCAGCCCAGAAGCTATCGCAAGTTTTCTTAACAAGGCATTCAGCTGTATTATTTTAATTTGATCCTTTTAAGGCAATGTGTACTTAAGTCGTTCTTAGGAAAATAAAGGCTTGTGTGTTTTGTGTAACTAACAGTAACTGATTACGGCCCCCTCCACAACCATAATCTGATCTGCTCTATCCTGCGTAACCAGATTTCAGTTAGGTTACAGAGCAGTTTTGGAAAAAAACTGTGTAGTAGCACTAGTTTCAAACAATGGCCTTCATCTGAGGAGTAAATCTCTGAGAATGGACGTTTGGAGGACAGCATAGTGCGATAGTGAGTCGTGGACTGTGGCAACACCAAAAAAGAAGAGAATCGAAGTGTTTGAGATGTGCTACAGAAGGATGCTGAAACTCAGGTGGACTGATAGCATAAGGAATGAGGAGGTTCTCCGCAGATTCAGAGAAGAAAGGAACATGTGGAGAACATGGAAAAGAGGAAGGGACAAGATGATTGCACATATGTTGAGACACGGAATAACTTCCACGATACTAGAATAGCATCAGATGGTAAAGACAGTACAGGAAGAGAGAGGCTGGAATACATCAGACAAATAACGGTGGAAGTAGGCTGCAAATACTACCCTGAGATGAAGAGAGAATTCGTGGTGATCCTCAACGAATCAGTCAGAAGACTAATGACCAATTCTCCCCCCCCCCCCCAAAAAAAAGTATTGGCTGTCCATTATAATGTTCTGGATTCTATTAGTCAATTATCCATCGAGTCAATCATGTATCTGTGAAGATACATCATATCTTCGTTAGTTGTCGGCGATGTGGTACAGTACTGGACGCCTTTCGGAAATCTAGGACGACGGAATATATCTGTTCACCTGCACCTACTGCTTGTGTAATGTCGTGTACGAATAAAGCAAGTTGTGTTTGACACGATTGGTTTTTCCTAAATCCATGCTGAATCTTTGGGAGACGCTTGGTTTCCACCAGAAACACCATGATGTTTGAGGTTAGATTGTGTTCTGTGAATCAGCAAGACGCAGGCATCAGTGGTATACGTCAGTAATTATGTGCAGCTAACCTTTTACCCTCTTTGTAAACAGGAGTAACGTGCACTCTTTCCCAACCATGTGCGATTATTCTTTGCACAAGTAGTTCTCGTTAAATACATTATCTGATAAAAAAAAGAGACAGAAGCACTGCAAAAATGAGGTCGGGTGTCAATGTAACTTCGTACTCAGACACGCCATCAGTAGGTATGGAAATGATTAAAGATGCAATTCTCTGTAACAGATAGAACACCCACCACATAGTGTTAGTGCCATTTGTGTTTAGTGTTGTTACTAGAAATGGTAGGGTATTTAAGGGGTATGAACACCGTCAGATGTTGAGTGACCCCTACGAAGAATATGGACGTGTCGCATGTTCGTGTGAGGGAGCATATTTGTGGTCAAGGTTCTGGTCGACCACATCTGACCGCCACAAGGGAGGATCACCAAACACATCGAAACCCCTCTACGTCAGCATGTGGCATCCGAGAACGAATATGGACTCCCTGAAACATTGCGTGTCATCCAGCAGCACTGGTTGGAGACTAGGAGCAATCGGACTTAGGAATAATCATACCATGTGAAGGGTGCCATTAACACCACTAGACAAATGGCTGAGTCTGAAGTGGTGCCATGACCAACAGCATGGCATGAATGATGTCATATTGTTCTAGCCCAGATGATTATTGTGGTGGTGGTGGTTAGAGTTTAACGTCCCGTCGACAGCGAGGTCATTAGAGACGGAGCTCATGCTCGGGTTAGGGAAGGATTGGGAAGGAAATCGGCCGTGCCCTTTCAAAGGAACCATCCCGGCATTTGCCTGAAGCGATTTAGGGAAATTACGGAAAACCTAAATCAGGATGGCTGGAGACGGGATTGAACCGTCGTCCTCCCGAATGATTATTGTCAGCGAGCATGATGGTAACGTGAGAGAGGTCCCACTCTTCCATTGTTTTTGGTGTAAGAACAATGTTGATCCTGGTGTCATGGCCTGAGGAGCGCCTTGGATTTGAATTCAGATCACGGATGGTAGGGACTAACAGAACTCTGATGGCACAGTGGTAAATCGTGGCCATCCTGTGTCTCATGCAACAGTATCATGGGGCAATGCTCGTCCAAAAATTCCACATGTCTCTGTTAACTGTATGTGTGATGTTGAGGTGCTCCCATGGCCTGCAAGATTCACAGATCTGTCACTAATAAATGAGTGGGGCGAGCTCGGACGTCAACTCTATACCAGTGTCTCTATCCAGGATATCAAGGGTAGTTATAATTTTGAGCCACATTGCCTAAGGAGACGATTCAATAGCTTATGACACGTTCCCAACTGAACCAGTGGGTGGATCCAGGCCAAGGGAGGCGCAACGTTCATTGACATGTAGGATCCTACTGTCAAGTTCCCTGTAAATTTGACTCAATCTTATAGTCACAGAAATAACACCACATACCGTCTGAGACCGTGAAGTTTCATATTGCTTCCTCTTCTCCTCAGGGTGCTTCACATTTAACTAGGACAGATGCTCGTTCCGCGGTATATTCAATGATATAAACTACCGTCTATCGACATTCTCGAAACGAAAGGCATCATGCAGTACGTAATAGGAGTATTCACAAAGTAGGATTGTCTCTTGCCCTCTGCAGTGCGTTACGCAATAGCAGTTCATACAGGTCGGCCGCCGCCTCTGCCGTGAATCTTATCACAGCTCCGGACGCGCTGCTGTATCCGTCCGTTTTTGATGACCCTCCCCCATCCGGGTCGCTGCACGCCATATGCTGCTCTACCAGCGAGCACATCCTATTACCTGCCAAAGTATCCCAGGGCAGGGGTGACCAACTTTTTAGCTCACCTGGGCCACGCTGGAAAAAGACAAGTATCTTTGGGTCGCACATAATTTAGTTAACACCAACAATAATCGCTGACAGAGAGGCCAAAAGGGAGAAGAAGGAAAAAAAAGACGTGATGGACCAGGACCAATGAGAGAATAGCATCGTGTGGTGGGTGTTTCAAACTGAAAATATGCGATGTATCATAACCATACATAAACCGACTTTTTTTCTTAGCGATCGTGCGATAGATGCCCACGTCTTCCGCCGCACTGATACTAGTTTTGGGCCACATCCAGACCAAGAGCCACCGGTTGAACACTCCTGTTCTAGAGTGGAGCTGACTTCATCATGCCTTTCCTAAACGTTGCCCATCTCTCGCCCTACGTTTCTGTTTATATATATATACGTTTACGGTTGCTTTCCCCCTTTCCTGTTGCAGGCGCAAATGCTGCGCTTGGAAAACGATTGTTGGTAGGTCTCCCTATGTACTTGAAGCTCTCTAATTTGTTCTTTTCGTGAGACGTACACAGAAAATTTAACAGCAAACGACATCGTAATGCAGAACACCTCTCTTGCAACGTCTGCCACTGGAACTGGCTGACCATCTCTTTGAAGCTTTAGCATTTATTAAACGAATCTGTAAAGAATTGCTCTGCTCTTCTTTGGATCTCCTCCGTTGTGTGTATCAATCGTATTTTTTGCTGATTGTTGTGTACATAGTTCCACGTAGTCAGCGCGTACACAACTTTCCCACTAGAGCGCAGCCGACTAAGCACAACAGCGCAGGCGCAGTGCTCGTCCGTGTCCGCACTTCGAGATGGCGCTGCCTTAGAGATGGACCAAATTCTGCTTCCGCCAATCCGTGTATTAATATGTAACGCAGCCAATGAGATTGCTGCTAACGTGGAACCTTTTCTCCTCGTGGATCACACTCGCGCAGTGATACATGAACACGCGAGGTATTATAACGAGTGTACAGACCTCCAATTAGTCGGTCTGCATTTGTCTGCACCAGTCTGTACAAGTCTGCACCAGTCTGCCTTAGTCTGTATCAGTCTGTACGAGTTCTACATTTGTCTGTACCAGTCTATAATCAAGTTTCAGTCTGCGCCTAATAAGATTACCATATTCCTGTACATAGTGATGAAGATAAATGTATAGATACTTTTGTCAAGTATCAGAGATATATGTGAGAATAAGATTAACGTACCAATACCAAAGGAACTTCAGATTGTCAATTTTGGTCACCGTCAATCTGCTACTCTAAGCGTGCCAGTGGCATTTCTATCGTCTGACCTAATGGCAGAACATAAACACGCCACGATAAGACGACGAGACACATTGCTGACACTCGCCTACTTCGTTAGAGCGACAAGTCAAATAATCAGATGGTGTGTGTACTGAAGGTCTTACAGTACGCACACCACACTGATACTTTGGATTCTTATGATACATATATTTACATATACTGCAATGAATTTTATTTTGAGCTAGTCCTAGGTAGTGTTTCTGTTACGTTTAGGAAGTGATTGTTAAACTTTGCTGTTATGGACAATTTTGTTATCATTTTTAATTATTAGAACATCTTGATAGAATTTCCAGTTTCCCTCCTGATGTTCTATGTGTTGTTCTGATTTTATTTTAAAAATTATTCATTTCTGACAATAGCAGGTTTACAGATTAGTTACACAAATTTAACCTTTAATTGTGAAAAAGGTAAGTAACTTACAGAAATGTTTGATCCAGCACTGATTGAAGTATATCATCAAGTTTTATTTACAAATGCTCACTGTGGCTACTCTTTGAAACACGCCACCTGTTCGATATGTAATCAGTTTCCTGCCAAACCTTACGAAAAAAGTTTTCATATATGGTGGGACTTGCTTGTGTTCTTCGTTCCCGCAGCTCGTAGACGTTTCCCGGAAGCAGCATAACAAACACTCAGTCTTTTACGTAACCCCAAACACAGAAGTCCGTTGGGGTTAAATCAGCTGATCGTGCTGGTCAATATATTTGTTCCACCCCATGCAATCCAAGTTGGTACATTCCTACGGAGATTCTCGACAATTTCGCGGTGATAATGTGGTGGCAGGTGTTACTCACAGGAGAGGAATTCAGGGCGGGCCGCATCAGACCAGTCGGAAGACTCTTGGTAAGAAAGAAGGGACTGCTGGCAGACCCTGTTTCGATTAAACGATTTGCTAATCAATAAAAGCTTGTCTTCGAGATGGTAGGTATTTGGTCCTGAATTGTCTCTGAACTGTAGTATCGGAGCGGGATTCATGAAGCCATAAACAACGATACGAAACCATAAACAACGATACGAATAACTCATTTGCGCATGCCACCTAGCGGGAACGTGAGGAATTAACAGTGGTATGCAGGAAAATAAAGTTGAAAATATACAGCATTCAGTAATGAGATTTTCTCTCCGCAACGGAGTATGCGCTGATATGAAACTTCCTGGCAGATTAAAAGTGTATGCCGGACCGAGACTCGAACTCATGACCTTTGCCTTTCGCGGGCACGTGCTCTACCAACTGAGCTACCCAAGCACGACTCACGCCCCGTCCTCACAGCCTTACCTCTGCCAGTACCTCGTCTCCTACCTTCCAAACTTTACAGAAGCTCTGCTGTGAACCTTGCGGGAGGGGGCGTGAGTCGTGCTTGGGTAGCTCAGTTGGTACAGCACCTGCCGGCGAAAGGCAAAGGTTGCGAGTTCGAGTCTCTGTCCGGCACACAGTTTTAATCTGAAAGGAAGTATCATATTGCATTCGGTGCTGCATCAAACTTTTCTGTAATTTTTTACCCTTTTCACAATTACTGGTTATTTCTGTGTAATTAATTTATAAACATCCTGTAGTTTACCGTAAAATTGCTACATGCAAATCACCAGTGCTGCAGTTCACTAGTATCATGAGATAGATTTGTATTTTTGAGAGAGGAACGAGCGTAACTGATACGGACCGTTTGGTCGAATTGTGCCGATGAACCATCCATCGGACGAAATACGCCGGAAAACCGTTTTCTTATTAGAAGCAGACGCTACTCAGAGCGGCGGTCAAGTGTTTAAATATTTGCCCTTTCGTAGTTTGTAGACTGTAGCCACAATTCCTAACCACAAGCTCGACATTCAAAACTTCAACCACGAATGGGCAATGGCTTTGATGCTTGTCAATGATTGATGTTTGTTGGATTGTGTTGGCTTGTATGGCTGTCTCCAAGCAACAGGAACCAGAACGTCCGTATCATCACATACAGTGGTGACACATCTGTACATTCTTGTGATCTGTACATTCTTGTGATACGCTCCGACAGCAGCGTTCCAAGCTGCTAGTAAGCTACACTCTTAAACACGATGTCGGATAGACGATAATAGTATCATATACATTGATGTGTAACATAGTTCTTACAAAAAGGGGCGTACGTAATGCAATAAAAAGCAGCAATAACGAAAATAAGACACCATATTCACCGTTCTTAAATTACCTAAGATCCCTGAAAGGTATGAAACAGTACATTACATGATTTTTTGGATATAACAAGTAAACCCCCTACTCTAAAGAATCGAACCCCCATACATAATAACCTTCAGACTTCTGATTGCTTTACAAATGAGTTACTGTGTTAAATAGTTGACATTAAGCATGTAAGTGAGTAAAAGTTTAGAAAAGGTCTGAAATTAAGTGTAAAGGTTGTTGGAAATCGCTACGTGTTCTCACTATCAACTATGAGTATAGTTTGGATTATTTGCACTCCGTTTTAAGAAAACCTAGTTTTTTGGGTATCTCAACGTTTAAGACATCATAGCCCTGAACTGTGTGTCGTAAATAATATAATTTTACAGGTGAATTAAATGGCACATTTGGATACTGTCAGTAAATTGTGTTGCGAATAGAGTTAATAGTAAAGAAGTAATAAACTAAAAGTCATACCTGACGCTGAAGGTTTAAATGTAGTAAGCAATAAACATTTTTTTTCTTTTCGTCATTTGATGGGGGTGTCAACTAGAATAACTTTCGTCAAGGTTTGAAATTACGTGGAAAGTTTATTAGCAGCCGCTAAGTGCTCTGTTTCTCAAATTCTGGATGAAAATGGTCTGGGTAATTTGCACTTCGTGAATCATCATGCCTCAAGGCATATACACAGTCGATAACTTTAATACGTGGCTTATTGTGTTAAAAGCTTTTACAGAATATTATACCTCGTAATGTGTAGGTTATGACAGCATTTTAAATTTTTAAATTCAGTCAACACATTTATATATTTATTCAGTCAATACATTTATATACTAACTTTTTTAAATTCAGTCAATACACTTTATTTATATATTCAGTCAACATATTTTTAAATACGGGCAATATTTAAAATTGTTTCCCCTGGTGGCCGCTAGATAGGCAACCTGTAACCGTTATGGAGAAGAAAAAAATTTCTTTTTAGGAGAAAATGGATAGTAAGCATCAGAATGTGAAGTTTTTCGGTTATGCATCGAGTCAAGCCAGTTATGAACACGAGAAACGGGAAAATGGTTTTGAATACAGGACCTGCATTATTTAACGTACCACATAAGCCACCACAGCTGTAACTGAAGAGAAACTGCCACACAAACGTTGTAATAAGTTTCCCAAAGAAGGTGAAATGAATTCCACAGTCATTATTGTTCAGAGGCAGAAACGTCGAAGCCACTATCATCAATATCTTCAACACAGTCTTGTTTCAGTGAAGAAGAAAATTTATTTAAAAAAAAATAGTCAAGAAAAGTAAAGTCAAGTGAAATATAAAAAAAAGTGCAATTTATTACACTCTGTGAAAAACTGCTATGTCTTAAGGGAGCACAGATAGCAACAGAAATACGTGGTTATTATGCATGAAATACCGTGTTTAAGTTTTTATGGCGTACATGACGTAAAGAGATGGTCGGCTTCTCGCCGCTAGGTGCGCTAGTGCCTCTCCAACTTTCAGAAAGTATCAATTTTCACGGCTGTTGAATGTCACGATTGTGCTACGCAATGATCGAGTGCTACGAACGCTTCGCGTATGTGAGGAGAACACGAAACAGTGTTTGCAGTGGGCACGCCAACGTGTACACTAGATTGCAGTTCAATAACGAACCATTGTCTTCATGGATGGGTTCTACTTAAACTTTCAAAGTGATACAAGACGTTTTTCTTTTCGCGGGAATCTGGGATCCTCTATCTCCCACCAAATATCTGTAAAAAGGATAACTTATGGGCAACTGTCCCCAGGCTTTTTTTCTTTAGGCCCGTCTTCATGAAGACAGGTAGAATAAAACCCCCAGCCCATTTTATTAACAAAAACAATTTTTTAAAATGTTTTGTTTTGCCTTGGTCTCTGTTTTACCAAACTCAATGTAGGAGAATTTTACACAACGGGATCAAAATTGCATTAATTATTATAACGAAAGTAATTTTTGTTCTTTGGGGCCCGCAGTGCTAAATATGTCTTTTAATGACATGATTATTATGAATAATAGCGAGCTGCACTGCTATATAAATTGTTTATATTTTATATAATTCACGGTGAGCTCATTTCGGCATATTGCCATCATCAGGTGTTCTTACATGTAACATCGTTGCTGTCATGTCCTGTCTTTTTTGAATTATTACTTTCTCCAATGTACACGTAGGAGAAAGTAATAATTCAAAAAAGACAGGACATGACAGTAACGATGTTACATGTAAGAGCACCTGACGATGGCAATATGCTGAAATGAGCTCATCGCGAATTATATAAAATATAAACAATTTACATAGCAGTGCAGCTGGCTATTATTCATAATAACGAAAATACGAAACAAATTGTTTACCTTTAAATAAAATTGTTTATATTTATCACATTTTCACTTATTCAGAGACTATAAAACGAGCAATATTTATAACTCAGCAAATAAGGCTTGTAAGAGCATTAAAAATTTAAATTACGAAGTTCAAGGTAGTAGACGAGCTTGCTTTTGTCAAGACGTGGTGTATTAGCACATGCAACCACTCGAAATTCGTTGCTTTTTACTTTTACAGGATTTCGAATATCTTGCGTCATTTGACATCGTCGAACGCTTCTTCCACGTCAACAAATCCTACGAACGTGTCTTGATTTTTCTTCAGTCTTGCTTCCTTTATCAACCGCGACGTCACAACTGCCCCTCTGGTGCCATTACAGTCACAATTTTACATGACTGTCGTGGTCGACAGATATTACATGTCTGAAGCTTATGTCTGCCCTAAGCCAGAAAACGTGCTAATTTCATCCTGAAAATAGGTAAAAGTCGATAAGGAAGGTATTATTATCACGTTGGCAGATACAGTGTTATATAATTAAGCTGTTCACCTCAGATATTTCCAGAACTGTTTAACATATCGTAATTGTGTTTGCACCTGAACTGTGAGAGCGAGTTCGCTAAACGACGGATAGCCTCTAAAAAATGGTTCAAATGGCTGTGAGCACTATGGGACTTAACTGCTGTGGTCAGCAGTGTCCTAGAACTTAGAACTACTTAAACCTAACTAACCTAAGGACATCACACACATGCATGCCCGAGGCAGGATTCGAACCTGCGACCGTAGCGGTAGCGCGGTTCCAGACTGTAGCGCCTAGAACCGCTCTGGCCACATCCGGCCGGCGGATAGCCTCTGTTTATAGTTTTATTAATTACAGAGACGTCGTTATCAACTTCGCTTTTCTCAAAAAACTATAGTAATCTCTGCTGCTAATATTGTAGTTATAAGAGAGGCGAATTCAACGATGTTTTACTCTTCAAAATCCGATTACTACTTTCGAAATAATTTCAGTATTTAGAACTTAATTTGGCTTTAGGTAAGGTAAAGGCAGTTCTGGGGTTGCCGTTGATAAAGGAAAAAAGGCTGAAGAAAAACCAAGACACGTTCTTAGGATTTGTCGACCACGAAAAAGCGTTCGACCGTGTCAAATGGTGCAAGATGTTCGAAATCCTGGAAAAGCAGTGTTAAGCTATAGGAAGAGACGAGTGATATATAATATGTAGAAGAACTAAGGGGAACAGCAAGAGTGGAAAACCGAGAATGAAGTGGATTAAAAAGGGTGTAAGACAGGGATGTAGTCCCAGTCAATACATCGAAGAAGCAACGACGGAAATAAAAGAAAGTTCAACACTGGGATTAAAATTCAAGGTGAAACGATAAAATTCACTTATGACATTGCTATACATACATACATTAATCCTTGTTCCATAATCATGAATATGACATTTCGTAATGATGTGGAACGTATCACTCTAACATAAGTTTTCTTCACACAAAATAATTTTATTTATTTATTTATTTATTTATTTTTTTACAGTTACTACTTCGTATATCCTCAGTGGATGCAGAAGATTCACACGATCTGTAAATGGAATGAACAGTCTAATGAGTACTGAATAAAGATTGAAAGTAAATTGAAAGACAAAAATAATGAGAAGTAGTAGAAATGACAACAGCGAAATGCTTAACATCAAAGTTGGGGATCACGAGGTAGATGAAATTAAGGATCATGCTACCTAAAAAGCAAAATAACCCATGACAGATGGTGAAAGGAAGACATAAAAGCAGACTAACACTGGTGAAAAGGGCAAGAGAAATCTACTGGTATCAAACGTAGGCCTTAATGTGAGGAAGAAATTTCTGAAAATGTACGTTTGGAGCTCAGCATTGTATGACAGTGAAACAGGGATTGTGGAAAAACCGGAACAAAAGAGAAATGAAGCATTTGAGATATAGTGCTACAGATGAATGCTGAAAATTAGGGGGACAGCTAAGATAAGCAATGAGGTTTTCCACAGCAACGGCACGGAAAGGAATCTGTGGAAAACACTGACAATAAGAGGGGACAAGCTGATAGGAAAGTTGTTACGACATTAAGGACTAACTTGTGTGATACTAGAGGGAGCTGTGGAGGGTAAAAATTGTAGAGGGAGACGGGTTGAAATACATTCAGCAATCAATTGAGGATGTATGTTGCGCAAAATACTACGCAGGAGGGCAAGGGCAAGCCTGCAACGAGTACGGGCGAACGAAATAGATTCTCTAGCAGCCTCGACTCACAATCCACAAATTAGCCCCAGAGAAACTGCGAGTGACTGGAGTAATTCAGTCCAGTGGTTTTCGCATTGCGCGCACAAACAGTTTCCGTTGGTTTTATATGTTACTTCTCATCGGCATTTTAACCAGCGGGACTGCAGAACACATGTAGAATTATGTCTCTCGGTTCTGATGCGACATCGAGACATTAGGTTCTTTCATGACCCTGTTTGTAACTCCCTCATTATATTTGTTTCTGTATGAAATTTAGCCCAACTTTACTTCCGACTCTACAAAAATCTACGTGTAACCAAAACCATGTATTCGCAAACTATTATCCAACTTACATCGCATGCTAACCTTTAACTAGACAGAACCTAATCTGAATTGAACTGTAACTGATCTGAATACAACATGTCTTTAAATTAAATGCGCAAAGGATGTAAAACAATTATCTGGCCCTAATCAAAATTTCCACTTGCCTCCCGTCTTGATAACATTGTTGCATATTTCTCGAAAGCACAATGTCAAACAGCAAGCAGGCAGCGGATAAGCTAAAATAAATATTCAAACTGTCGCATTCCACATGGTGTAACGTGGTAATGTATAGTGCTAAACAGTGGGATGGGGAGCGTAACTATTCCTATGAAATGATATTCCAAGACAGCGATTTTAGAATGAAGTATGTATTCAAAAACACAGAGTAAAACTTCGCATCACCTCCATACATTAGATTGGTCTGAACAATACTACGCTTAACAAAGTGAACAATGATTTAAAAAGGGTACAATGTTAACAGAGAGTTTCTATAAAAAATCAAACGGATTAATCAATTGAAATCTTAATGCATAATTCAGGACATTGTGGTAGTCTTTCTCTCAACACTGAGCAAGTGAATAAGGTTAACTAGCTGCCAATAATAATTTGTAGAAATTAGATGGGCAGTGCTGCAGTCTTAAGTCAGACTTCTCTTCAAAAAAATGTAACTTTATTCAAAATTTTCCTTTCGCCTTCCAGTATGTACATCATATTCATCCTTGCTGCCCTTTACAATCAATCTTTCTTCGTCTAACACATACAACCACAAGACCACACAGCACTACTGAATACGTCCGCTATCTATCACCAATCAACTAAGAATGTATCAGACTGCGGAGAGGCAAAGACTGTGTCACGACAACACCAAAGTTTGTTTAACAGTAACGTGGCTTGCTCTCTCTCTGATGTGAACATCGACAACATACAAAAATGAAAATGACATGACCACCTTAAAAGTTCTCTTTATAAATCATGGAAGCCTGTATGTCAGAGATATGGATTACTAGGCTGCTGAGAATCCACACGGGTGAGGCAGGTTGAACACCACAAGTAGTGAGGTGAGAAAGTTAGTGTAGGATTATTGGAGACTATATGATTAGTCATTCCTTTACTGAAGAAACATTACCGGTTAAAAGATACAGTCAGTTTCTTACCAAAGTGCTGCCACATCTCCTGAAGAAGAGTACCCCTTGAAGTACACAGATGTACAGTCGGACACTAACGCCTACATACACCCCCATTTTGTAGCATGTTGCGTACAGCCTGGATGCACAGAGGTAGACGTGCAACTCTGTGCCTGCGTCCACGTCCGCAATAACATAAACCAAGGTTTTCAGACCGGTGTCGTGCACTGCAAGCGTGATAGATTCAACAGTGTCTGTTATACAGAAGTCAACAGCCGGCCGTTGTGACCGACCGGTTCTAAGCGCTTCAGTCCGGAACCGCGCGACCGCCACGGTCGCAGGTTCGAATCCTGCCTCGAGCATGGATGTGTGTGATGTCCTTAGGTTAGTTAGTTTTAAGTAGTTCTAAGTTCTGTGGGACTGATGACCTCAGATTTTAAGTCCCATAGTGCTCAGAGCCATTTGAACCATTTGAACAGAAGTCGACATACACTTCAAGTCTGTCGTTAGTTGCAAAGAACATTGCAGTGAACACAGTGCAAGTGGTGTGGTTTGTTGTTATAACAGACGTGTATTGCAGTACATAACTCGATCGCGCAACATGGATTTAAAAAGAACCGAAATACCGGTGAAGGTGAGGAAAAATATTATTGAGCTCAGTAAAAAGGGCTTTTCACTGCGGAAAATTGGGGAAATTGTTAGAAGGAGCCATGCAAGTGTCCAAACTGTAATACAAAATTACAGGGTTCGAGGAAGTGTAGAAAAAGCTAGATGTGGACGACCACCAAAATTATCTAACAGGGAGCGCCGACACATCATTAGAAAAGTGAATGCGGATCCCAGAATGACAGCTACGGAGTTGGCATTAGATGTCGCAAATACTAGTGGAAATAATGTTCATCCCATATCAGTACGAAGACTGATGCACAATCATGGATTTTAAAGTAGAGCAGCAAGGAAGAAACCGTTCATAAGCGGGGTAAATGAACAGAAGCGCCTAGAATTTGCAACTCTGCACCGAAATAAAGATTCCACATTTTGGAATACAATACTTTTCACTGATGAGAGTTACTTTAACGAGTGTGATCGATAGCAAAAGGAGTGGCGATAAAGGAATGAAAGTTGGAAGAATAGAAACATTTTCCCATCAGTGAAGTGTGGTGGTGGAAATATTCTTGTTTGGGGTTACATGTCTGGAGCTAGGGTAGGTTATTTAATATTTATTGAAGGTATTATGGATAAATGGAAGTAGTTCATCATCTTAAAATGGTTCAAATGGCTCTGAGCACTATGGGACTTAACTTCTGAGGTCATCAGTCCCCTAGAACTTAGAACTACTTAAACCTAACTAACCTAAGGACACCAGACACATCCATGCCCGAGGCAGGATTCGAACATGCGACCGTAGCGGTCGCGCGGTTCCAGACTGTAGCGCCTAGAGCCGCTCGGCCACCGAGGCCGGCTCATCATCTTAAACGAGAATCTGAAGCAATCTGCGAGGAAACTGGGACTAAGAACAGACTGGGTGTTTCAGCAAGACATGACCCCAAGCATACGGCCATCATCGTAAAAGAATGGCTACTTTAATGTACCAAAACAGTTGCAGTCGTCTCCCCAGTCACGAGACATTAACCCAACTCAACATCTTTGGGGAGAACTAAAGCGTAGGATAAAAAAATACAACATCAAAAGCAAACATGATTTAAAAACAACCTTAGTGATAGAGTGGAATAACTTTACACCTGCATACACAAAAAAATTGGTGGAATGATACCGCAATGATACCGCAGGAATCTCTTCACAAATACTTGCACCAGGGACTGAAAATGTGTAATACAGTAAACTGTGGGCACTTCTGACACTGTATAACATAAATGGAATTGTAAGGAAGTATTTATTATCACATTCCTTTGCGATTTCCGGTTTGTGGCTGTTGCTATCTGTGGTGTTGTGTATGGGATGAATGTGGTTTCGGATTTTAGATAGATCGTGTATTTCCATCCGATATCCATATCATAAATTCATCTCCGTGGACAACGAAGTCTAGTAATTCATTTGTATATAATCTCTGACTCAGACCAACCTCACTTCTCAACACGAAAATCACTGAATCAAAGAAGTAATTTCAAATACAATGTTGCAGTTTCTCTTATTGCCAACAAGAGAGCGAAAACTCGTTGGAAGAACAGCAGGTATGAAGCTAGTAATTAATTGCTGCAGCTTAAAGATCCATTAATTAATTCAGTTGTCCTCCGCTGAGTGGCAAAGAGATTATATATGAAGTTCTAAGAGACAGTAAATAAAATTCTTCATCCACGTAAAAATATTTTCAGACTTTTCAAAAAACACCACTCTCTTTTTAAAATATAAAGTGTATTCTTCTCCTGACTTCTCTGCTACGTAACAATAAAATATGTCGTTTGAGGAAAAATAGTCTTCGTACTCTCAGTAAATCAGTTCGTTACTCTTAAATACACCCCTGGAAATGGAAAAAAGAACACATTGACACCGGTGTGTCAGACCCACCATACTTGCTCCGGACACTGCGAGAGGGCTGTACAAGCAATGATCACACGCACGGCACAGCGGACACACCAGGAACCGCGGTGTTGGCCGTCGAATGGCGCTAGCTGCGCAGCATTTGTGCACCGCCGTCATCAGTGTCAGCCAGTTTGCCGTGGCATACGGAGCTCCATCGCAGTCTTTAACACTGGTAGCATGCCGCGACAGCGTGGACGTGAACCGTATGTGCAGTTGACGGACTTTGAGCGAGGGCGTATAGTGGGCATGCGGGAGGCCGGGTGGACGTACCGCCGAATTGCTCAACACGTGGGGCGTGAGGTCTCCACAGTACATCGATGTTGACGCCAGTGGTCGGCGGAAGGTGCACGTGCCCGTCGACCTGGGACCGGACCGCAGCGACGCACGGATGCACGCCAAGACCGTAGGATCCTACGCAGTGCCGTAGGGGACCGCACCGCCTCTTCCCAGCAAATTAGGGACACTGTTGCTCCTGGGGTATCGGCGAGGACCATTCGCAACCGTCTCCATGAAGCCGGGCTACGGTCCCGCACACCGTTAGGCCGTCTTCCGCTCACGCCCCAACATCGTGCAGCCCGCCTCCAGTGGTGTCGCGACAGGCGTGAATGGAGGGACGAATGGAGACGTGTCGTCTTCAGCGATGAGAGTCGCTTCTGCCTTGGTGCCAATGATGGTCGTATGCGTGTTTGGCGCCGTGCAGGTGAGCGCCACAATCAGGACTGCATACGACCGAGGCACACAGGGCCAACACCCGGCATCATGGTGTGGGGAGCGATCTCCTACACTGGTCGTACACCACTGGTGATCGTCGAGGGGACACTGAATAGTGCACGGTACATCCAAACCGTCATCGAACCCATCGTTCTACCATTCCTAGACCGGCAAGGGAACTTGCTGTTCCAACAGGACAATGCACGTCCGCATGTATCCCGTGCCACCCAACGTGCTCTAGAAGGTGTAAGTCAACTACCCTGCCCAGCAAGATCTCCGGATCTGTCCCCCATTGAGCATGTTTGGGACTGGATGAAGCGTCGTCTCACGCGGTCTGCACGTCCAGCACGAACGCTGGTCCAACTGAGGCACCAGGTGGAAATAGCATGGCAAGCCGTTCCACAGGACTACATCCAGCATCTCTACGATCGTCTCCATGGGAGAATAGCAGTCTGCATTGCTGCGAAAGGTGGATATACACTGCACTAGTGCCGACATTGTGCATGCTCTGTTGCCTGTGTCTATGTGCCTGTGGTTCTGTCAGTGTGATCATGTGATGTATCTGACCCCAGGAATGTGTCAATAAAGTTTCCCCTTCCTGGGACAATGAATTCACGGTGTTCTTATTTCAATTTCCAGGAGTGTAGTAATATTCAACTCCACACAAACTAATACCTTCTACTTCCACTCAACGTTAAATTTTTATTAATATGTATAACACTTTACTGTATAGTTAAATTGTGATGGCGTCTCTTGGGTAAAATATTCCGGAAGTAAAATAGTCCCCCATTCGGATCTCCGGGCGGGGACTACTCAGGAGGACGTCGTTATCAGGAGAAAGAAAACTGGCGCTCTACAGATGGGAACGTGCAATGTCAGATCGCTTAACCGGGCAGGTAGGTTAGAAAATTTAAAAAGGGAAATGGATAGGTTAAAGTTTGATATAACAGGAATTAGTGAAGTTCGCTGGCAGGAGGAACAAGACTTTTGGTCAGGCGAATACAGGGTAATAAATACAAAATCTAGTAGGGGTAATGCAGGAGTCGGTTTAATAATGAATAACAAAATAGGAGTGCGGGTAAGCTACTACAAACAGCAGAGTGAACGCATTATTGTGGCCAAGATAGACACGAAGCCCACGCCTACTACAAAAGTACAAGTTTATATGCAAACTAGCTCTGCAGATGACGAAGAAATTGATGAAATGTATGATGAAATAAAAGAGATTATTCAGATAGTGAAGGGAGACGAAAATTTAATAGTCATGGGTGACTGGAATTCGGTAGCAGGAGAAGGAAGAGAAGGAAACGTAGTAGGTGAATATGGATTGGGGCTAAGAAATGAGAGAGGAAGCCGCCTGGTAGAATTTTCCACAGAGCACAACTTAATCATAGCTAACACTTGGTTCAAGAATCATAAAAGAAGGTTGCATACATGGAAGAAGCCTGGAGATACTGACATGTTTCAGATAGATTATATAATGGTAAGACAGGGATTTAGGAACCAGGTTTTAAATTGTAAGACATTTCCAGGGGCAGATGTGGACTCTGACCACAATCTATTGGTTATGAACTGTAGATTAAAACTGAAGAAACTGCAAAAAGGTGGGAATTTAAGGAGATGGGACCTGGATAAACTGACTAAACCAGAGGTTGTACAGAGTTTCAGGGAGAGCATAAGGGAACAATTGGCAGGAATGGGGGAAAGAAATACAGTAGAAGAAAAATGGGTAGCTTTGAGAGATGAAGTAGTGAAGGCAGCAGAGGATCAAGTAGGTAAAAAGACGAGGGCTAGTAGAAATCCTTGGGTAACAGAAGAAATATTGAATTTAATTGATGAAAGGAGAAAATATAAAAATGTAGTAAATAAAGCAGGCAAAAAGGAGTACAAACGTCTCAAAAATGAGGTCGACAGGAAGTGCAAAATGGCTAAGCAGGAATGGCTAGAGGACAAATGTAAAGATGTAGAGGCTTATCTCACGAGGGGTATGATAGATACTGCCTACAGGAAAATTAAAGAGACCTTTGGAGAAAAGAGAGCCACTTGTATGAATATCAAGAGCTCAGATGGAAACCCAGTTCTAAGCAAAGAAGGGAAAGCAGAAAGGTGGAAGGAGTATATAGAGAGTCTATACAAGGGCGACGTACTTGAGGACAATATTATGGAAATGGAAGAGGATGTAGGTGAAGATGAAATGGGAGATACGATACTGCATGAAGAGTTTGACAGAGCACTGAAAAATCTGAGTCGAAACAAGGCCCCGGGAGTAGACAACATTCCATTAGAACTACTGACGGTCTTGGGAGAGCCAGTCCTGACAAAACTCTTACCATCTGGTGAGCAAGATGTATGAGACAGGCGAAATACCCTCAGACTTCTAGAAGAATATAATAATTCCAATCCCAAAGAAAGCAGGTGTTGATAGATGTGAAAATTACCGAACAATCAGTTTAATAAGTCATGGATGCAAAATACTAACGCGAATTCTTTACAGACGAATGGAAAAACTAGTAGAAGCCGACCTCGGGGAAGATCAG
This sequence comes from Schistocerca americana, assembly GCF_021461395.2. Taxonomy (NCBI): domain Eukaryota; kingdom Metazoa; phylum Arthropoda; class Insecta; order Orthoptera; family Acrididae; genus Schistocerca; species Schistocerca americana. Next base: position 366,210,339 of record NC_060126.1, read on the forward strand.
TTTGGATTCCATAGAAATATTGGAACACGTGAGGCAATACTGACCCTACAACTTATCTTAGAAGCTAGATTAAGGAAAGGCAAACCCACATTCCTAGCATTTGTAGACTTATAGAAAGCTTTTGACAATGTTGACTGGAATACTCTCTTTCAAATTCTAAAGGTGGCAGGGGTAAAATACAGGGAGCGAAAGGCTATTTACAATTTGTACAGAAACCAGATGGCAGTTATAAGAGTCGAGGGGCATGAAAGGGAAGCAGTGGTTGGGAAGGGAGTGAGACAGGGTTGTAGCCTCTCCCCGATGTTATCCAATCTGTGTATTGAGCAAGCAGTAAAGGAAACAAAAGAAAAATTTGGAGTAGGTATTAAAATCCATAGATAAGAAATAAAAACTTTGAGGTTCGCCGACGACTCTGTAATTCTGCCAGAGTCAGCAAAGGACTTGGAAGAGTAGTTGAACGGAATGGACAGTGTCTTGAAAGGAGGATATAAGATGAACATCAACAAAAGTACAACGAGGATAATGGAATGTAGTCGAATTAAGTCGGGTGATGCTGAGGGAATTAGATTAGGAAATGAGGCACTTAAAGAAGTAAAGGAGTTTTGCTATTTGGGTAGCAAAATAACTGATGATGGTCGAAGTAGAGAGGATATAAAATGTAGACTGGCAATGGCAAGGAAAGTGTTTCTGAAGAAGAGAAATTTGTTAACATCGAGTATAGATTTAAGTGTCAGGAAGTCGTTTCTGAAAGTATTTGTATGGAGCGTAGCCATGTATGGAAGTGAAACATTGACGATAACTAGTTTGGACAAGAAGAGAATAGAAGCTTTCAAAATGTGGTGCTACAGAAGAATGCTGAAGATTAGATGGGTAGATCATATAACTAATGAGGAGGTATTGAATAGGATTGGGGAGAGGAGAAGTTTGTGGCACAACTTGACCAGAAGAAGGGATCGGTTGGTAGGACATGTTCTGAGGCATCAAGGGATCAGCAATTTAGTATTGGAGGGAAGCGCGGAGGGTAAAAATCGTAGAGGGAGACCAAGAGACGAATACACTAAATAGATTCAGAAGGATGTAGGTTGCAGTAGGTACTGGGAGATGAAGAAGTTTGCACAGGATAGAGTAGCATGGAGAGCTGCATCAAACCAGTCTCAGGACTGAAGACCACAACAACAACAACATGTATACATGTATGTACTCTGTGCAAAAAATTGAAGGATCAGTAGGCAACAAATTAAATCCACATTTGGCTTTGCACAAAATACTTTATTTTTCGACTCGGAAAAGAAAACTAACTGAACTAACAGTGAAAAAGTAAAAACTTACATCTAATCTTCGCCGCACTTGCATGGAGTAAACGAACGAAGCACGTGTCACTGGCTATTCCCACGTTCCCACAGCCCCTTTTTGGAAACTCTGTAATTGTCCCTCATTGCGACGCATTAGTTTGAAACTGGGTTCAAGGTCCCTACAACCTTCCTCTGCAAAAGCCTGGTGCCCTGCGACCTCACCCCCGGGCTCGGCGACCGTTCGGACAGAAAGGTGTCGACACATGCGTAAAAAATTCCAGATCTTAGGAGTACATATGAATTGTAATGTGGGTTAATGATGTTAATTGGCACCAAATTCCATCACAATTCTTCGCAACGCCACCGTGGACGTGTCACAGAATAAGTAGGTCGTTACAACCCCTCTTACCGAGATGTCACCCATTTCTCTTGACGTCTCTGCGTTGGAGCCCAGAACACGACACTCAACGTTGGAATCTCGCGGGTTTCTTATGGGTGGCCAAATAAAATATTTTAGACGCACCGCTGTTCAGAACTGACATGAAAAGGCCTCAGGGATGGCATAAAGGGTGTCAATGAAACGATCGCTCTCCCTGGGGCCGTCATTCCCACACTTTTCGCGATCGAAAACGATAGTACGCAGTGCGATGAGCAATAGGAAGATATTCTTGACAGAATTTGACACTACTGACACCCTCGGACATTTCAACCGTTCTCTAAGAACACTGTGTGGCTGTATCCCAATTGAACGTCATCGTAGCATTTGTGCTCTGGTGTACACGCAGGAACCACAACGGACCGTTCAAAACCATTTGACGAAGTCTGAACGTGATCAGAAGCAGCTAAGAGTACTTATGCTTTCCCAGCCTTCCTGTTGTCCACACACCTGTGGCTCGATCAGGCGGGAATGTAACATTAACATGTTAATGAATAAAACGGCAAAGGTTCCCTCTAATATGTACCCCCGCCCCACAGTCTGCAACACCCACGGTGCCATCCACACAACTTTGTTGAGCACGTTACAAGTGCAACTGTCAGAAACGCCGAGAAAAATCATGGAGTTACAGTTACCCTTTGCCGTTTTAGTCTCACACATGTTAATGTTACACTCCCGCATGATCATGCCACAGAGGGCGGGAAACAGGAGGATTGAAAAACCATAGTACCCTTTGCTGCATCGGGTCTCGCTCAAGTTTCGTCGAATAGTTTTGAATGGTCGCTAGTGGTTTCAACCTGTACACGAGAGCAAAAATTACGACGCGTTGCGTCACAAAGGAGTGCGATCACGTTCAATTGGGGTACAGCCCATAATGTCCTTAGAGAAGGGTTGAAACGTCCGATGTTGTCAGCAGTGTCAAAGATTGTCAAAAACATATACCGTTCCTCATTGCAGTACTGCGAACTGCCGTTTCCGACCGCGAAATGTGTGGGAATGAACGCCCCGGGAAAAGGGGTGGTTTCATTGACACCCTTTATGTCACCCCGTGAGGTGTTTTCGTGTCAGTTCTAAGCGGCGTTCCGTGTAATATGTTGTCCTCGGCCACCCATAAAAAACCGCATGATTTCAACGCTGCTGTTCTGACATTCATCGCTCAGACGTCAAAAGGAGCGTTGAAATGTGGGTAAGAGGGGCTGTGACGACCTTCTCATCGTGTGACATTTCCACGGTGGCGTTGGACAGAATCGTGTCGAAATTTGGTTCCAGAGTGACATCATTAACTCACCTTATCTACATCTACATCTACATTTATACTCCGCAAGCCACCCAACGGTGTGTGGCGGAGGGCACTTTACGTGCCACTGTCATTACCTGCCTTTCCTGTTCCAGTCGCGTATGGTTCGCGGGAAGAACGACTGTCTGAAAGCCTCCGTGCGCGCTCTAATCTCTCTAATTTTACATTCGTGATCTCCTCGGGAGGTATAAGTAGGGAGAAGCAATATATTCGATACCTCATCCAGAAACGCACCCTCTCGAAACCTGGCGAGCAAGCTACACCGCGATGTAGAGCGCCTCTCTTGCAGAGTCTGCCACTTGAGTTTGTTAAACATCTCCGTAACGCTATCACGGTTACCAAATAACCCTGTGACGAAACGCGCCGCTCTTCTTTGGATCTTCTCTATCTCCTCCGTCAACCCGATCTGGTACGGATCCCACACTGATGAGTAATACTCAAGTATAGGTCGAACGAGTGTTTCGTAAGCCACCTCCTTTGTTGATGGACTACATTTGCTAAGGACTCTCCCAATGAATCTCAACCTGGTACCCGCCTTACCAACAACTAATTTTATATGATCATCCCACTTCAAATCGTTCCGCACGCATACTCCCAGATATTTTACAGAAGTAACTGCTACCAGTGTTTGTTCCGCTATCATATAATCATACAATAAAGGATCCTTCTTTCTATGTATTCGCAATACATTACACTTGTCTATGTTAAGGGTCAGTTGCCACTCCCTACACCAAGTGCCTATCCGCTGCAGATCTTCCTGCATTTCGCTACAATTTTCTAATGCTGCAACTTCTCTGTATACTACACTATCATCCGCGAAAAGCCGCATGGAACTTCCGACACTATCTACTAGGTCATTTATATATATTGTGAAAAGCAATGGTCCCATAACACTCCCCTGTGGCACGCCAGAGGTTACTTTAACGTCTGTAGACGTCTCTCCATTGAGAACAACATGCTGTGTCCTGTTTGCTAAAAACTCTTCAATCCAGCCACACAGCTGGTCTGATATTCCGTAGGCTCTTACTTTGTTTATCAGGCGACAGTGCGGAACTGTATCGAACGCCTTCCGGAAGTCAAGGAAAATGACATCTACCTGTGAGCCTGTATCTAATACTTTCTGGGTCTCATGAACAAATAAAGCGAGTTGGGTCTCACACGATCGCTGTTTCCGGAATCCATGTTGATTCCTACAGAGTAGATTCTGGGTTTCCAAAAACGACATGTCACTCGAGCAAAAAACATGTTCTAAAATTCTACAACAGATCGATGTCAGAGATATAGGTCCATAGTTTTGCGCATCTGCTCGACGACCCTTCTTGAAGACTGGGACTACCTGTGCTCTTTTCCAATCATTTGGAACCTTCCGTTCCTCTAGAGACTTGCCGTACACGGCTGTTAGAAGGGGGGCAAGTTCTTTCGCGTACTCTGTGTAGAATCGAATTGGTATCCCGTCAGGTCCAGTGGACTTTCCTCTGTTGAGTGATTCCAGTTGCTTTTCTATTCCTCGGACACTTATTTCGATGTCAGCCATTTTTTCGTTTGTGCGGGGATTTAGAGAAGGAACTGCAGTGCGGTCTTCCTCTGTGAAACAGCTTTGGAAAAAGGTGTTTAGTATTTCAGCTTTACGCGTGTCATCCTCTGTTTCAATGCCATCATCATCCCGGAGTGTCTGGATGACAACTTCTTAGCTGTGGCATTTTTTTCGCATGTGTCGACACTTTGCTGGTTCAAGCGTCGCCGAGTCGGAAAGAGATGTCACAATGCGCCAAGCACTTGCACACTTACAAAGGAAGTTTGTGGGCACCTTCGACCCAAATTTCAAACTTCTACATCGCAGTGGAAAACAATTACGGGATTTATAAAAAGTGATCCTTTAATTCTGTTGCACACTGCAGATAGCGCCTCAGTGAAAATAAACAAATCGGGTGTGTGATTAATCGTATTTGAAAACCTGCGATTAAGTGAAAATTTTATATTCATCCCGTCCAAACATTCCACGCCGAGCTCCTTGATAGTGTTTATTGACTCCAAAACTGCGAATATTCTGGCGTCTCAGTGCACAAAAGTAACAACCATAATTTTGACGACTAATTTGTATAAGTTCATAATGAAGAATCACCATATTTGATGCACCGGAGAAGACCGGAGATCGCAGCATCCTTCGCCACTTACATGAAGATGGCTTGATAACTATGGTAAGAAAAGTAAGAAAAGTAAGAAAAAAGGTTAGTTCTGTAGATAACTCACCTTACTTCTCGACATAGTCTCCTTTTAGGGATATACACTTGGTCCGGAGATGCTCCAGCTTTTTCACCCCAACGGAAAAATACTTATTGACTGCAAATATCATACCTTATTTGATGGAAATTTCTTCCCAGCAAGCCACAGTTTCAAGTCAGGGAACAGAAAGAAGTCACTTTGGGCTAAAACTGATAAATAGGGTGGATATGGAACCAATTCAAAATCTAATTCATGTACCTTCGCCATTGTTAGCGCTAATGTGTGGAATGGTTAATTATCCTGGTGAAAGAGCAATTTTTTGTGTGCCAATCTTGGTCATTTTTAAGCCAACGTAAGTTTCAAACGATCCAACAATGAAGCATAATAGAATCCAGTTATAGTTCTGCTTTCTCCAAGTAATCTAAGACGATTACTGCTTGTGAATCGCAAAAAACAGTGGTCACCCCCTTACCAGATGACAAAATGGTCTTTGTTTCTTCGGTGCACTTTCACCAGCCTTTCCCCATTGTTTCGTCTGCCGTTTTAACTCTGGCGTGTAATGATGGATCCAGGTTTCATCAACAGTCACAAATCACCGCAAAATGTCTTGCGGATTGCGACTGAGCATCGCCAGACATTGCCTTGCAATATTGCGCCAGGTGCACGTTTGGTCGACTGTGAGGAATCGTAGCTCACGTCTCGCACACAGCTTCTTCACAGCCAATTATCTGTGCAGGATATTATGCTCTCACTCGGTTGAGATACCTAGAGTCTCGGCAGTCTCATAAATTTGTGTTCGGTTGGTTGGTTGGTTTGGGGAAGGAGACCAGACAGCGTGGTCATCGGTCTCATCGGATTAGGGAAGGATGGGGAAGGAAGTCGGCCGTGCCCTTTCAGAGGAACCATCCCGGCATTTGCCTGGAGTGATTTAGGGAAATCACGGAAAACCTAAATCAGGATGGCCGGATGCGGGATTGAACTGTCGTCCTTCCGAATGCGAGTCCAGTGTGTAACCACTGCGCCACCTCGCTCGGTTTTGTGTTCGGTCGTTTGCATTACCGTGTCACGGGTTTTGTCAATGGTTTCCCTTGTGGTGACCTCAATTGGACGGCTGGAGCACTCTTAATCTTTGGTGCTTGTCCAACTACGATTGGATTCATTAATCCAAAAGGAAACGGTCTTCCGTGATGGTGCAGACTCCACGCAAAATACATCCAGTTTTGTTTTTATTTGTATGGCAATCCAATTCTTCAAATAGAAATGTTTAATAACAACACAAAACTCGATTTTCTCCATTTTCAATCACACTCGGCATATTGACCAATTCAGACAGCTGCCAACAATGAAATGTACAGTGTTCATTGTTGAAATTCTCTACACTATCCTTGGAATAATCAAGCTTAACAACCACGAAAAAGCTACAAAAATGTTCCATTATTTCATGGAAATTCGCAAGACTTACTAAACCACCTTTGTACACCATCAGGTGGAAGCAGATATCGAATTTACATGTTTGGTTGCTGCAATGTATCAACAAACGGCAGGGTAATGCAAATAAATGAAAACATGTACCAGTTAAGAGAAGATTCATCAGTTCAGTTGAATATTTGAATCAATATTGAATTACACTGTGCAGCACAATAAAAGGGAGCTCTTTTTGAAAACCAATAATTGTCTCCCATTGCGACTCTCAAGTCTGAAATTTGGCTCACCCATTCAACAGAGTGGCGCACTTGTGTCTGGGGATGCAGACTCTCAGGAGTGTCGAATGGGTTGCCTGTCCTCAGGCGCTACAGCAGCAGCGGAGCTCCACTCAGCTGAATAGGTGTCAAAATTTCTGTCAGGTACACTTTTAAAGTGCTTAACAGGTGTGCTGGTGGCACCAAAGGTGTTGCCGAACTGGTGAATCTTAGAGGGACCCTTTACCGTTTTATTCACGTATTTCAATGTTGCAAACCTCTCCCCTCCCTCGATGAACACGCGACAGGAGGTGCATACCAGAGCAAAAAATGAGGTTGCATTACAGTCCAAATGAGTGAGATCATGTTCAATGGGACTGCAGCCCGCAATCTCCTTACGGAAGGATTGATCCATCTGTAGGGTTTTAGCAGTGTTGAAAATTGTCGAGAATGTCGTCCTGTTGCTCATCACACTACAAATTGTCGTTTTCGACAGCAATATGTGTGGGAATCAACGCCCCAAGGGAGGAGGTGGTCTCATCGACGCAATTGTGCTATCTCCTGAGGCTATTTTGTCCCAGTTCTGAGTGGCGGTGTGTCCGAAATGTTTTCCTCAGCCACTCTCTAACATTCTGCGTTGTGTCTGTTTGTTCTAAGTCGTGCCTCCCTACCACTTTCGCGCAAAGACGCTCTGAGCGTGTTTTTTAGGGAATTGACTAGTTTGAACCTGGGACCTGTTGCTGGTAAGGAGACGCCAGACCACACATGACATGTAGAGTTCAGAAGAGTTCAGTGAGACTAGCGATGATGTAATCAAATACTTAATGATTTCAGCGTCAGCTCCACTGCACTCCCTGTAAAAGAATCTTAATACTAACTAAATTTAGTGGAAGGGGTTCAAGGCTTTCCTATTTTTAGTTAGCTGGTAAAATAACATCGAGAAAGTAGTTAAGTTTACCATTGGAATTTTTATTCTACTCACAAAACATTGTTTATAAATTGCACTATTGATAAAAGGAAATATTTTAATACAGGATGATAAAAATCAACTGCGTTCAACAAAAATGTGAACAAATATTCCCTGAATGGGTTTCCAAGTTCTACAATGGATCGAAGGATGACCTATGCCATATCACATCTATAATCTACGTTTAAATTAAATTTCATAAAAGAGAAAACTATCAAAAATGGTCTACAGTGACCCTTAATTATCTTTAATTAGTTATTTAACTTGTCATAAATTACAGTGGCTGATCTGGCTTCTCAATAATTATATAACAGAAAAATCATCGCGTTTCAGATTTTAACTTCAAGTAGCAAATGTGAATACCATGAGCTTTAATTGACGATCGACACTAATATTACTCAAAAAGGGGATGTAACAGATGAGACTTCTGCAGTTATGAGTGAAGCCTTATGTGCACTCATTACCTTGTCGGTGGTTAGTCAGCGTCAGGGAGCGGCGGGCGGCGCAGCTCCACACACCTCGCCGTCTCGGAAGCAAGTGTTTCTAACTTCTCCTTGCCCGTGGTCTTGCGGTAGCGTTCTCTATTCCCGGCGGGGCCAGGGATTTTCTCTGCCTCGTGATGACTGCGTGTTGTGTGTCTTTCATCATCATTTCATCCCCATCGACACGCAAGTCGCCGAAGCGGCGTCAACTCGAAAGACTTGCACCAGGCGAACGGTCTACCCGACGGGAGGCCCTAGCTACACGGCATTTCCATTTTTTACTACAATTTACCGAAGTTGGTTTAAGAAAAGCTATCTGGCTGTGTTTTCAACTGACCAATCAGGGTCTCAATGTTAACCTTAAGCTCCGCCTACAAAAATTCTGTCTATCCAATGAGAAACGTTACACTTTTCGTGGTGGGGCAATGTTTTTAATTTTTGCTACGTAACAGAGACACGTATAGTCTCACGCTAAAACTTGCAGCTGGTGTGGCCCTTTCAGTGTTATCGTAAGATCTATACTGTTCTTCTGGAGGGCTCTATCTTTTAATATGAGCTGGGGGGTGGTCTTGGCGGTCGGCTGGCGACGTGGGTGTCCGTCCCTTATCGTAGGGCCTCCTAGCCTTTATGACTGCTCTCGTCTTCTGTTCTCGTTTCTCCCCTCGGAACTGCGTCTGTTTCACAGCGGGAAGGTATGACACGCATTTAGGCGTTCTTGTGTTAGTCTGTGGTATTCCATTTGCTCACTCGTTGATCGTATTACTTTGGTTAATTTAATGTCAGGATTTATTCGGAGCTATGTGACATACTGCCGGATTTGCTATCATGTCAGGGTTTTCATGGAAGGTGTTGGATTTGCCTGACACCTTACAACCCACAGCATAACCAAATGATTCCTATGCTGAGCGTCGTGGGTCAGACCTCCATTGCAGAGGCGTCAAGAGAAATGCGGTTAAGAGGAGGTGTGGCACAGTTCTCATCGTGTGACACGTCCACGTGGCGTTGGGTAGAATTGTAATGAAATCTGCTGCCAGGGTGGCGTCAGTAACCTGTCTTACACCTCACATAAACTGTTCTCTGACCTCTTTTTCGCATGTGTCGACACCTGGCTGTTCGAAGCTTGATGAGCCCGTGATTGATGTCACACGGCTCCATGCTTTTCATTACATAGAGGAAGAGGCAAATTTTAAACCTGTGTGCCGTAATGGGAGACAATCAGGGAGTTTCAAAAAGTGACTCTTTAATTTATTGAACCGCACAGAAAAGCTGTTTTCTTTAATCTGTGAGACTTGGTAGTGGTATGAACTCTCTTGCAGGCTACACTAAACGACGGAATGTGTAGAACAAGCCCACTGGTAGTTGATACACTGCTCTTGTCGAACAAGGCACCAACTTTAGTCACAAATACACTGTCTAGGAAATACTGTCCCAGAACTAAATGAAACATTGTTCCCATCACTTAGTTCTGACCAAGGTTTTCAGGGGGTTTCCCTTGGTTGAAATGTAAATGCTGGACCTGGAAATCGCTTCAAGCATATATTCCCAATTGCAATTCCCTGTGCCCCATTACCAGCTCGCCCGAAATTTGGTTGAAAAGTCTCTGACTCCACAACGGGTCGACACTTGAACAAACCGCTGTACCCAGAGAATGAAAAACATACAACACATAATTCCAGAACTTCCCAAATATTGCCATTTAATGATTCCTACGGCCCTACTCGCCTGCTGAGATATTTGGCTGAAAAGAACGAAATCTAAAATAGCCGCCTAGCCTTCGTGAGTGGGAAATGAAAAATAAATGAATAAATACTCACTTATTCATTTTGTCCTCTTCTTTGGGAAGTAATGATCCCGCACAGCTCTCACTATCTGGCACTGTTTAGCAGGGTCATGTAGGCATCATTGTAGTGATGAATGATATAATGAGTACAGTAGCACAAGTAACTGGTGAAGGAAAGATGAAAGCTATGGTGTTTGCAGATGATCTGATAATTTGGGGGAATAAGGAGGAGGAAGTAGAAGAGCAGTTGGACGGAGGGGAACGAACAGCACAGGAATACGGGATGAAATTTAGTATAAGTAAGAGTGAAATGATTATCACAACAAGAAAGGAGAGAGGAACAACTGGAATAACAACTGGTGGGGAACGACTGAGGAGAGTGGAGTGTTGCCAGTACCTAGGAAGATTGAAAAAACGACAGAGAAATAAACGAGCGGTGGAAAAAAGTAGAAGCATTTCGGAAGAGTGTCAGAAGCCTGATATGGAGCAAGGATGTACAGCAAATCAGTAAAAATGTTATAAACCGGTCATACTATGTCCCGATCCTGAAATATGCATCCGAAAACTGGGTTATGAGAGGAAGAGAGAAAAGCAAAGTGCAAGTTATTGGGATGAAATTCTTGAGAAACAGTATTGGAGTGACAAAGATAGACAGGTTAAGAAATGAGAGGATCAGAGAGTTAATGAAGGTGGAACCACTACAGGAAGAGATAGAAAAATCAAGGCTGAGATGGTATGGACATGTTAAGAAAATGGAAGAGAAGAAGATACCTAGAAGGATACACGAGTTGAAACTGGAAGGAAGAGACCAAGATGAAGACCGAGGGACTGAGGGCTGAAAGGAGTAGAGGAATGTATCCAGAAGAAAGGAGAAGACTGGACCAAGGTGAAGACGGAGAGATGGTGGCAAGACAGAAGACTATGAAGAGGCCTATGTTCCAAACAGACCCGTCCAGAGGCTGGAAACTGTCCAAGATCATGACGATGATGTCGGCGACTAGTCAATACATAACTACGAGCCTACGTGACGCTGCTAAATTCTTAGCTCTGATGATGGTTGCATTTCCTAAACCGGTAGTAAATTTAAATAAAATATTTTCTGACCAAGAACTTGAATATTAGAATCTAGAAAGTGTTTTGCTTCTCCTGAGTATCCGGCAGTTATTGAATATCGTCTGCTCTTCTGCGACCTATTCGAGTTAGGCCTACCATTGATCTGTCCATACCCTGTCAATACTCCATTTCAATTTTGCAAATTCGGCTAATGTCAATGCCTCGCACGTGTGAGTTAAAACGTGAAGAATACGTTGGCTGCAGACTCTTCTTTTCAAGACCACTGACATTTTGGGCTTTAATGGACTATCGAGTTATTTCCATAGTTTCATATGGCAGAAGATATCAGACTTAATGTCGCATTGTTGTTCAGTAGCTGATCAAAGTACACACACTCTTTAATTTCTTCTAGAGTTTTTGTGCCGATGGTCATGTTTGCATTCTCCGCCGACTTATTAAACATCGTGTTCATTTTCAAGATGTTTACCTTAAGTCCAACTTTTCTACAAACCAGAGGTCGCAGTTTTCCTGTGCTATCAGCGAAGAGCATGCAGTTTCAAAACTGGAAAAAACACGTTCGCCATTCGTACTGACCGAGTCGCCAGTTTTAAACTGACATTTTATTTCCTGGCTTCACAAGTTGTATAAGAATCGTTGCAACCTTATGTATTATTTAAGAGTCATTTTGATACTTCTGACCTGTACAAGTACGCTTCTAGTTTTCAAACCTAATGTGTGGATTCTGGTGTTGTTAGCGTGCAGTGCTCACAAAAGACACTGGATCCCAACACAAAAACGTTCCATTAAAACAAAAAACAAAGAGCAAAACGCGAAAAAAGAAATCAACAAAAGAAAAAAACGACAATGCTTTGCACAACTCGTCACGCGTTGTAAGTGGGAAAAATTTCTCATTTCCTATTTCGGAAATGAGATAGTAATTTGACTGATCGTAGATAAATGGTGTCGCAACATGGCTCTTCCGGGAAATGAACACTTTTTAGCTTCAGACGTGGTTCCAGCGTTCCAGTCACGTTCCATAATGAGGTTTACGAATCTACAATGTGAACATGAGCGTAAGAACAACTCTCCATAAATCGAGCTATGCTAGAAAACAGAGACAACGTTCAAAAGTTAATGTGTAGAAATCACAGTAGTAATGAGTTCCTCAACACTAAAACGATCTTTCTCCCTGTAGTTAACAACATTCCGCTGCTTAGCCAAGATGAACGATAAGCAATAATCTGGATAACGATACACGGGAGAAAGTATACCGGCTTGACACTGATATTGTTAGCACATTAGAAAGAAGAAAAATACTAGGCTTGGTAGCGAAGAATTGTGTTTGTATGTCAAAAACGCACCTACACATAGTTTCTTTTGTGTCTGTGCGCTTTGTCCATCATTTTACCAGTGCGTAGTGCCATCGCTGAAGTGCGATCCTGGAAGTTAAGAAAAATCCTGCTGCTGTAACCTCTCTATTGGAGATTTTGAACAACAAATTTCTTTCAAAATGATTATGGGTGAAAATTCAGAAACTGCCAATACTTGTGACTGGAATAGATGTTCATATAATTCGTATTTCAAATATTTTAGTTTCCCGATTCCCAAAGTAATTAGTGGGTAGATATTATGTCCTGACCCAAAGCCGTACCGACGTGTACTTGTGCCCCTAGCAGAACTACCAAAGCTCCAACAACCTACTTGACTAGCTATTCTGGCTTAGCGTAAGTCATTTATGGAGAGAGGAAGTGTTCTCCATAAAAATAGAGCGGCTTGCCCGTATGTTTCAGACGTCAACGTGGACAAAGTACGGCAGGTATTTGCAAGAAGTCCAACAAAATCTGTGCTTAGAACCGCCCATCTCGTAGACGATCAACAGTGCACAATGTCTTGCATAAGAGGTTTGGTCTGCAGCTGCTACAGGTGTTAAAGGCTGCGGACAAACCTCAGCGCTAATAGTTTACAGTGGAGATGCTAGGCAAGATTGAGGACCACCTGAAAGAAGCAATGGTGCACCTTGGTCTTCAGCGATGTAGGCTGATTCTCGTTGCACGCAAGTTGCGGTCTTCCGCGCGTACGACTTAAACTGGGTGTAATCTGTCTAGAACAATGCCTTCGTCAGAGACATACTGCTCCCATCCCAACCCTTATGGTCTGGGCCGGCCGGGGTGGCCGAGCGGTTCTAGGCGCTACAGTCTGGAACCACGCGACCGCTACGGTCGCAGGTTCGAATCCTGCCTCGGGCGTGGATGTGTGTGATGTCCTTAGGTTAGTTAGGTTTAAGTAGTTCTAAGTTCTAGAGGACTGATGACCTCAGAAGTTAAGTCCCATAGTGCTCAGAGCCATTTGAACCATATGAACCTTATGGTCTGGCTCGCGATAAGCTACAACTCTAGTTCATCTTCGGTCCTGTTCCAAAAGGATAATGCTCGCCCTCACACTGCCCGTGAAACTCTGTGTTCTGCAACACCAGCACGATCGCTAGACTCGGGATGTGATGGGACGATAGCTGATCAGTGTGACTCGTCCACCCATAACTCTTACAGGGTCACGTGAACAGTTTAAGTTAATGCAGAATAACGTATCCCAAGACAGTATTCGTCACCTTTTTGATCGATTGCATGCCGGTGTCAGCGCCCGAATTGTTGCTCATTGAGGTTCCACTGCATCTTAATATAGCATAGGTCTATATCTGGTACCTCGGAACCGCCAAAGCTTGCGCTTTTCTCACATGATATCCTGCAAACCATGGATGGAGAGCAAGAGGCAGATTCCGCACCTAGATTTCCAGAAAGTGTTTGTTTGACATGGTGCCCCAATGCAGACTATTGACGAAGGTCCGAGCATGCGGATTAATAATTGGCAACCAATGCTATACAATCGCAATAACGTCATGAGACGTTCAATTGACTCTTTTGTTAGAACATGTTACGCATTCGGGATTACACCCATCTTCAGACATCTGTTACAAAAAAGTACAAAACACAAGTAAACAGCACATTCAACACGTATCAACGTTACAGAAAATGATATCGGGTCATATGAGTTACATACCACAAACTTCAACTCTTTTCTCACCAACCAGGCGCCCCCTACCGAGGGCGCTTCGCTGCTAGTTGACTTGTTTGGCGTCAATATACTCTCTGCTTCAAGAATGCTTGTGTCGCAGTTATAGTCATATGTTATTGGACACTTACTTTGAGTTGTCAAGGCTGTACGCCTGGTTGGTGAGAAAAGAGTTGAAGTTTGTGGTATGTAACTCATATGACCCGATATCATTTTCTGTAACGTTGATACGTGTTGAATGTGCTGTTTACTTATGTTTTGTACTTTTTTGTAACAGATGTCTGAAGATGGGTGTAATCCCGAATGCGTAACATGTTCTAACAAAAGAGTCAATTGAACATCTCATGACTTTATTGCGATTGCACATCACCGGTTGCCAATTATTAACATAAAAATGATCGCAGGCCTCAGACAGGATTTTATGTCCCGTATTTCATACGGATTTAGTTCCCAGATATGTGGGTGGCTCGAAGACTTTTTAAGTAATAGAACCCAGTACGGTGTCTTTGACGGCGAGTGGTCATCAGAGACAGGAGTGTGATAGGTGCGGTCTTATTCTCTATATACATAAATGATCTGCCGAACGGACTGAACAGCAGTTTACAGCTGTTTGCTGATGACGCTGTGGCGTACAGGACGGTGTCGTCGTTGAGTGTCTGTAGGAGGATACAGCGCGACTTAAAGAGAATTGCTGGTTGGTTCGACGAATTGCAGCTTGCTCTAAATGGAGAAACATATAAGTTAATGCGGATGAATAGAAGAAACAATCCTGCAGCATTCGAATACAGGGTTAGCAGTGTGCTGCTTGACAAAGTCTTATCGGTTAAATATCTAGGCGTAGCGTTTACAAAGCGATGATATGAGATGGAATGACCACATCAAGTTGGTAATCGGGAAGGCGAATGCTCGATCTCGTTTTATTGGGAGGGTTTTGGGAAAATGTGCCTCCTTCACAAAGGAGACGGCGTATAGAACACTAGAGTGAGTACTACTCGGGTGGTGGGATCCCCTTCAGGTCGGATTAAAGGAAGACAGCGAACCAATTTGGGAGTGTGCTGCTAGATTTGTTACCGGTAAGTTCGATCAACAAGCAACTATTACAGAAATGCTTGGTGAACTCAAACGGGAGTCCCTGCAGGGAAGGCGACGTTCTGTCCGCGAGGTACTATTGCGGAAATTTAGAGAATCGGCATTTTAACGCCGATTCTACAGCCGCCGACTTACATTTCGCGTAAGGACCACAAAGATAAGGTGGGCTCGTACGCAGGCTTATACATAATTGCCGGCCGAAGTGGCCGTGCGGTTAAAGGCGCTGCAGTCTGGACCCGCAAGACCGCTACGGTCGCAGGTTCGAATCCTGCCTCGGGCATGGATGTTTGTGATGTCCTTAGGTTAGTTAGGTTTAACTTGTTCTAAGTTCTAGGGGACTAATGACTTCAGCAGTTGAGTCCCATAGTGCTCAGAGCCATTTGAACCATTTTTTTATACATAATTGTTTTCCGTCGCTCTATTTTGGAGTAGAACAGGAAAGGAAACGTCTGGCTCGTGATGGTGCGTCGTACCCACCTCCACGCATCGCACGGTGGCTTGCGGAGTATGTATGTAGGTGTAGATTGCTTCGCTCGATACTTCCTCAGCTTGTCGATACTCCTATTGGATAAATGTATGTAGATGCATATATTAATCTGTAACTAGTCATTCCTTATAGGGGAGCGGCGGTTAGTATGGGCCAAATAAGCCAAAATTTGTGTAAAACATCTTTTATTGTTTTGAAATAAGGTGTAACTGCATAAAACCATTGCTTAAACATTTCTCTTGGAGTAGGTGAAGAGACAAATATTTGTAACCAAAACAACACAGAGTGAGAAAATATTTTCTTGAACTTACGATTCGAGATGTTAACTAAAGCGTCAGGTAGTATATACACTATGTGATCAAAAGTATAGGACATCCGGCTGAAAATGACTACAAGTTTGTGGCGGCCTCCACTGGTAATGCTGGGATTCAATATTGTGTTGGCCCACCCTTAACCTTGACGATAGCATCCACTCTCGCAGGCATACGTTCAGTCAGGTGCTGGAAGGTTTCTTGGGGGTATGGCAGCCCATTCTTCACGGTGTGCAGCACTGAGGAGAGATATCGATGTCAGTCGGTGAGGCCTGGCAAAGAAGTCGGCGTTCCAAATCATCCCAAATGTGTCCTATAGGATTCAGGTCAGGACTCTGTGGAGGCTAGTCCATTACAGGGATGTTGCTGTCGTGTAACCACTCCGCTGCAGGCCGTGTATTGTGAACACGTTCTCGTTCGTGTTGAAACATTCGATCACCATCCCCGGATTGCTCTTCAACAGCGGGAAGCAAGGAGGTGCTTAAAACATCACTGTAGACCTGTGCTGTGATAGTTCCACGCAAAACAACAAGGGGTGCAAGCCCCCTCCACGAAAAATACGACCACACCTAAACACCACGGCCCCCGAATTTTACTTTTGGCACTACACATGCTTGCAGATGACGTTCATCTGGCATTCTCCATAAGCACACCCTGCCTTCGAATCGCCACATTGTGTACCGTGATTCGTCACTCCACACAAAGTTTTTCCACTGTTCAGTCGTCCAATGTTTACGCTCCTTACACAAAGCGAGCCGTCGTTTGGCATTTACCGGCATGATGTGTGGCTTATGAGCAGCCGCTCGACCATTAAATCCATATTTTCTCACCTCCCGCCTAACAGTCATAGTACTTGCAGTGGATCCTGATTCAGTTTGGAATTCCTGTGTTATGGTGTGGATAGATGTCTTCCTATTACACACTACTATCCTCTTCAGCTGTCGGCGGTCTCTGTCAGTCAACAGACGAGGTCCGCCTGTTCGCTTTTGAGCTGTACGTGTCCCTTCACGTTTCCACATCACTATCACGTCGGAAACAGTGGACTTAGTTATATTTAGAAGCGTGGAAATCTCGCGTACAGACGTGTGACACAAGTGACACCCAATCACCTGACCTCGTTCGAAGTCCGTGAGTTCCGCGTAGCGCCCCATTCTGCTCTCTCACGACGTCTAAAGACTACTGAGGTCGCTGATATGAAGTACCTGGCAGTAGGCAGCAGCATAATGCACCTAATATGAAAAACATTCGTTTTTGGGGGTGTCCGGAGATTTTTAATAAGATAGTGTACCATACAACAAAATATAGGTTTTAAGTAAAACAAAGGTGTTTTGAGGTTCACGAAGAAATTAATCTGTATCAGATAATTAGAAAAACAGGATTTGGTCGATTGAACCTGACGCAACGCGTTACACTAATGTAATCAGTTGTTCTGTAAGACGTTTCTAGGTGCTTGTTCCGAAAGATTTGATACACATATTAACCCGCCAATTTCTTTTCTTCGTTAAATTCGTGAAGTATTTTTAAATTTTCTTCCAAATCGTAAGACAACTTTTGAAACTCAGTCTTAGCTACGCGGCTTTAACGTGGAATCTAAATCTCTGTGTTTCTTCAAATTTTATCCTGAAAACCCCCACCTGAGGTGTCTTAGATGTCTGCTCATTCTCTACAATGTTTTTAATGTCCTTTGCAGAGCAGTTCTACGAAAATTAAAGCAGCCCTTTGGGACATTTCGACTTCCAAAGCACTTGAAACCTCTTGCTTCCTTGGTCGCTCGGATCACTCGACTCTCGCCAACACGCTTGTTCTTGAATCTTGGCATCGTGCCTTAAAAGCAAAAATTAACATATATATATGGCCCGTAACTCGATTTGGGCATGGCCGATACCGTTCGACTCACACTGCCCCTTAAAACATGGTGGAAACAAAACCGGCCTGAGTGAGTGGAATTTCATTATTACAATACAGCCTACATTAAACGACTTATGTATTAATACTAGCATGGTAATGTTACTTCTTACCTTCAAAAATTATAAACCGGTGCTGAAGATTTCACCGTCACAAGCTTCGACGCTCAAAAAGAAATAAGAGATAAAATTTACTTATGACAGAAACTCACCAGCTACATCACTCAACTTCTGGCAAATGGCGGAGTGATCCATGCTCTTTATTCCCAGCACTGTGTGCGTCCGCCGTTTGGTGGCAAACACGAGGAACACCAAGCGCCCCATACTACCAGCTGGCAATAGCAATTACTGTTCTCCTGCTCCATATGTACTGTTTCTAAAATAAATTTTGAACGAATTGGAAAACTCTCAATATGTGTTCTAATTTTCCTTTCCGACAGTGCTTGGATAAACATCTGATAACATATACTTTAAAAATTTACCTTCGAAACATATAAATGGGAAACCGTGTCAGTGGTCTTCTTTAACTCTATCAGCTGTATCTTGGTCCGCCCCGTTAGCACCGGAACGGAATTTTTTGCCGGCACGGTAGCTCAGCGTGTTCGGTCAGAGGGTTACGTGCTCTCTGTAATAAAAAAACTGAATTACTCGATTAACAACGAACTTCAATGGATGTTTTACGACGTCCGCCCTGAGCAGATGCAACGATCAAAAGCGAACAAATGAGATTTAAAAAAAAAAAAAAAAAAAAAAAAAAAGTAGCTGAGTGGTCAGCGTGACAGACTGTCAATCCTAAGGGCCCGGGTTCGATTCCCGACTGGGTCGGAAATTTTCTCCGCTCAGGGACTCGGTGTTGTGTTGTCCTAATCATCATTTCCATCCCCGTCGACGCGCAGGTCGCCGAAGTGGCGCCAAATCGAAAGACCTCCACCAGGCGAACGGTCTACCCGACGGGAGGCCCTAGCCACACGACATTTCCATTTTTTTTTACCTGTATCTTGAAAGCAGTTGTTCCGTAAACTAACTCCACGGCATAAACAGGTATGCTTTATTTTGCATCAAGATCAGTTGCGCATTTTACAAGACAATTATAATAAACTTCGCGTCGCTCAACAACCTGGTGCAAGTCTATCACTTGGACGCAACTCCAGCGATTTGAGTTTCCTTACACACTTCTAATCTCAACAATTTCACGAGATACCCGTTCACTAATATTAATAAAAGAAATTGTATTGAAACAAATGATATTTTAATTTTAATTTTTAACTAAATGAAATTTTTATATTTCATCTGTAAGTGCGGTATAATTACACATTGAACACCTTTCCATCGATACAAAACTTTCCAATACTATTATGAATTAATGACTTACATGGGCTTGACGAGTATTACAAATCTGTTTTATTTCAGGATTGATCTAGGACAAATTCACATGCATTTCCCCATCTAACTTTCTCAAGCTTCCACGTTTAACTTTTTCATGTTAGTCATAATATAAAATTCGCTTTCATACGAATGTGTTGAAGGAAACTGCCATAAAGCAATGAGTGCTGTTTTACACTAGTGAGAGTAATCTTGCTGAACAGAAATCTAGAATTTGCATAAATCTGATTCTTAATACTTATGTTTTAAAGCGCAGTTATTCTTCAGGTCTGCTAGTTCTTCCTCTTCAAGAAGTTCACAAGTACTGCAAAGCGCGAAAAAATTTCTTATCCAGTGTTACTGGTTTATATCTAGTGTTGGGAAATATTCATCCAACCTCTCTAATTGCACTATATGATCTTGAATCAATGCTTGTATTTTGTTGCTAACTGTACTCCTTTCATATGTGATCTATGATTACATTGGACGAGGAGGACGATGGTTTGTACTATTTTATCAGAAATTTTTCATTTGTTCTACATTCTGAATTTACCAGTCACTCGACACATTTGATACTACAGCTCGACACCTCAGGGAGACGGAGCAACGACTCTGGTAAATTCTGCACAAGAGTTATGACACTGATTAATTCGATACGCCGTCGTTTATCTGATTTGGTCACTCAGTGCACACCCAATACTTTGTAAAATTACAGACTGAATTCGTGCACAGTTCTGTTAGCAGATGCTGCTGACACAACTTAGTATAGTGGTAAATGGTGCAACGATTCCCGCAGACTTCTTTCCAAGGCCGCTACTAATTCGTACAGTTCATGCCAAACCGATACGCCGCCTCCTGCAATCAGACCATCATTCGAAGGTAGGAGCACGACAACAGAGATACCGCTTGCTGCTCAACGCCGGCCACTGCGCAAGCGCGGTGGGGGAACACATAGTATCGGACGATCAACGATTAGAAGTAGAATGGCACAGTTTCAAATGTTCAAAAGTGTGTGAAATCTTATGGGACTTAACTGCTAAGGTCATCAGTCCCTAAGCTTACACACTACTTAACCTAAATTATCCTAAGGACAAACACACACACACCCATGCCCGAGGGAGGACTCGAACCTCGGCCGGGACCAGCCGCACAGTCCGTGACTGCAGCGCCTTAGACCGCCTGGCTAGGCACAGTTTACAAGAAAAATTAAGAAGGAAAAGCATGCTCCAAGACAGCTGTCGCAGTCTGTTGAAAGCTGACCGTAGCAAATGCTAAAACTAACTTATCGGTAACGTTTAGATCACTTTAAGAGTGACAGCGACCAAAACAGTACAAAAAAAATTGCAAATTGCCCCACTATTTACTACATGGTAACGAAGTTTCCGGTTCTGAATATCCATGCTTAACAATTGTATACAGCAACTCGTTCGACGAAAGATGAGTACCCAAGGACTGGAAAGTTGCGCAGGTCACACCAGTGTTCAAGAAAGAAAGTAGGAGTAATCCACTAAATTACAAGCTGATATCACTAACGCCGATATACAGCCGGCTTTTGGAATATATACTGCGTTCGAACGTTATGAGTTACCCCGAAGAGAACGCTCTATTGATACTCAGCCAACACGGGTTTATAAAACATCGTTCTTGTGAAACACAACTAGCTCTTTACTCGCACGAAATGCTGAGTGCTATTGACAAGAGATTTAAAATTGATTCTGTATTTCTAGATTTACGGAAGGTTTTTACAGTGTACCGCACAAGTAGCTTGTAGTGAAACTGCTTATAGAATATCGTCACAGTTATGTGACTGGTTTCGTGATTTTCTGTCAGAGAGATCACTGTTCGTAGTAATTGGCGGAAAGCCATCGAGTAAAACAGAATTGATTTCTGGCGTTCCCCAAGGTTGTGTTATAGCTCTCTGCTGTTCCATATCTACTAGGTCTACAACTTTGCTTCCACCGTTTTTTCTCGAAGTTCAGAGCTTTATTGCGAAAAACTTACAAAAAAATTATGATTCATAGTATTGCCCATCGCTGGCCACTACATTCTCGCTTCTTTCGGATAGCATACGAATCCCATGGCAGAAGAACTGGGCGTCTTTTGTGGGGATCCATGAAACGATACAATTTTGCACTTGTTCATATGATCGGAAGTACTGGTCAGCCAGACAGTATGACACTGATCGAAAAAGGTGGTAGTCAGAGAAAGCAACGTATGGAGAATACGGCGGGAAGTATAGGACTTCTCCTTTCAACGTTTCCATGTATATTTTGACGGATTTTGCGACGTGGGGTCGAACACTGACCTGCTGCATAATTACCTTTACGTGTCTATCGCTGTATTGAGGCCATTTGTGTTCTATATCTACATCTACATCTACATTTATACTCCGCAAGCCACCCAACGGTGTGTGGCGGAGGGCACTTTACGTGCCACTGTCAGTACCTCCCTTTCCTGTTCCAGTCGCGTATGGTTCGCGGGAAGAACGACTGCCGAAAAGCCTCCGTGCGCGCTCTAATCTCTCTAATTTTACATTCGTGATCTCGTCGGGAGGTATAAGTAGGGGGAAGGAATATATTCGATATCTCATCCAGAAACGCACCCTCTCGAAACCTGGCGAGCAAGTTACACCGCGATGCAGAGCGCCTCTCTTGCAGAGTCTGCCACTTGAGTTTGCTAAACATCTCCGTAACGCTATCACGCTTACCAAATAACCTTGCGACGAAACGCGCCGCTCTTCTTTGGATCTTCTCTATCTCCTCTGTCAACCCGACCTGGTACGGATCCCACACTGATGAGCAATACTCAAGTATGGGTCGAACGAGTGTTTTGTAAGCCACCTCCTTTGTTGATGAACTACATTTTCTAAGGACTCTCCCAATGAATCTCAACCTGGTACCCGCCTTACCGACAATTAATTTTATATGATCATTCCACTTTAAATCGTTCATACGCATACTCCCAGATATTTTACAGAATTAACTGCTACCAGTGTTTGTTCCGCTATCATATAATCATACAATAAAGGATCCTTCTTTCTATGTATTCGCAATACATTACATTTGTCTATGTTAAGGGTCAGTTGCCACTCCCTGCACCAAATGCATATCCGCTGCAGATCTTCCTGCATTTCGCTGCAATTTTCTAATGCTGCAACTTCTCTGTATACTACAGCATCATCCGCGAAAAGCCGCATGGAACTTCAGACACTATCTACTAGGTCATTTATACAGGGTGTTACAAAAAGGTACGGCCAAACTTTCAGGAAACGTTCCTCACACACAAAGAAAGAAAATATGTTATGTGGACATGTGTCTGGAAACGCTTACTTTCCATGTTAGAGCTCATTTTATTACTTCTCTTCAAATCACATAAATAATGGAATGGAAACACACAGCAACAGAACGTACCAGCGTGACTTCAAACACTTTGTTACAGGAAATGTTCAAAATGTCCTCCGTTAGCGAGGATACATGCATCCACCCTCCGTCGCATGGAATCCCTGATGCACTGATGCAGCCCTGGAGAATGGCGTATTGTATCACAGCCGTCCACAATAAGAGCACGAAGAGTCTCTACATTTGGTACCAGGGTTGCGTAGACAAGAGCTTTCAAATGCCCCCATAAATGAAAGTCAACAGGATTGAGGTCAGGAGAGCGTGGAGGCCATGAAATTGGTCCGCCTCTACCAATCCATCGGTCACCGAATCTGTTGTTGAGAAGCGTACGAACACTTCGACTGAAATGTGCAGGAGCTCCATCGTGCATGAACCACATGTTGTGTCGTACTTGTAAAGGCACACGTTCTAGCAGCTCAGGTAGAGTATCCCGTATGAAAGCATGATAACGTGCTCCATTGAGCGTAGGTGGAAGAACATGGGGCCCAATCAAGACATCACCAACAGTGCCTGCCCAAACGTTCACAGAAAATCTGTGTTGATGACGTGATTGCACAATTGCGTGCGGATCCCGTCAGCCCACACATGTTGATTGTGAAAATTTACAATATGATCACGTTGGAATGAAGCCTCATCCGTAAAGAGAACATTTGCCCTGAAATGAGGATTGACACATTGTTGGATGAACCATTCGCAGAAGTGTACCCGTGGAGGCCAATCAGCTGCTGATAGTGCATGCACACGCTGTACATGGTACGGAAACAACCGGTTCTCCCGTAGCACTCTCCATACAGTGACCTGGTCAACGTTACCTTGTACAGCAGCAACTTCTCTGACGCTGACATTAGGGTTATCGTCAAGTGCGCGAAGAATTGCCTCGTCAATTGCAGGTGTCCTCGTCGTTCTAGGTCTTCCCCAGTCGCGAGTCATAGGCTGGAATGTTCCGTGCTCCCTAAGACGCCGATCAATTGCTTCGAACGTCTTCCTGTCGGGACACCTTCGTTCTGGAAATCTGTATCGACACAAACGTACTGCTCCACGGCTATTGCCCCGTGCTAATACATACATCAAATGGGCATCTACCAACTCCGCATTTGTAAACATTGCACTGACTGCAAAACCACGTTCGTGATGAACACTAATCTGTTGATGCTACGTACTGATGTGCTCGATGCTATTACTGTAGAGCAATGAGTCGCATGTCA
This sequence comes from Schistocerca americana, assembly GCF_021461395.2. NCBI lineage: Eukaryota > Metazoa > Arthropoda > Insecta > Orthoptera > Acrididae > Schistocerca > Schistocerca americana. Next base: position 366,234,370 of record NC_060126.1, read on the forward strand.
GTACAAGCACCGAAGTCAACATTACCTTCCTTCATTGGGCCAACTGGCGGTGAATCGAGGAAGTACAGTACATACTGACGAAACTAAAATGAGCTCTAACATGGAAATTAAGCGTTTCCGGATACATGTCCACGTAACATCTTTTCTTTATTTGTGTGTGAGGAATGTTTCCTGAAAGTTTGGCCGTACCTTTTTGTAACACCCTGTATATATTGTGAAAAGCAATGGTCCCATAACACTCCCCTGTGGAACGCCAGAGGTTACTTTAACGTCTGTAGACGTCTCTCCATTGAGAACAATATGCTGTGTTCTGTTTGCTAAAAACTCTTCAACCCAGCCACACAGCTGGTCTGATATTCCGTAGGCTCTTACTTTGTTTATCAGGCGACAGTGCGGAACTGTATCGAACGCCTTCCGGAAGTCAAGGAAAATGGCATCTACCTGGGAGCCTGTATCTAATATTTTCTGGGTCTCATGAACAAATAAAACGTGCTGGGTCTCACACGATCGCTGTTTCCGGAATCCATGTTGATTCCTACAGAGTAGATTCTGGGTTTCCAGAAATGACATGATACGCGAGCAAAAACATGTTCTAAAATTCTACAATAGGCCGATGTCAGAGATATCGGTCTATAGTTTTGCGAATCTGCTCGACGGCCCTTCTTGAAGACTGGGACTACCTGTGCTCTTTTCCAATCATTTGGAACCTTCCGTTCCTCTAGAGACTTGCGGTACACGGCTGTTAGAAGGGGGGCAAGTTCTTTCGCGTACTCTGTGTAGAATCGAATTGGTATCCCGTCAGGTCCAGTGGACTTTAGTCTGTTGAGTGATTCCAGTTGCTTTTCTATTCCTTGGACACTTATTTCGATGTCAGCCATTTCTTCGTTTGTGCGAGGATTTAGAGAAGGAACTGCAGTGCGGTCTTCCTCTGTGAAACAGCTTTGAAAAAAGGTGTTTAGTATTTCAGCTTTACGCATGTCATCCTCTGTTTCAATGCCATCATCATCCCAGAGTGTCTGGATATGCTGTTTCGAGCCACTTACTGATTTAACGTAAGACCAGAACTTCCTAGGATTTTCTGTCAAGTCGGTACACAGAATTTTACTTTCGAATTCACTGAACGCGTCCGCATAGCCCTCCTTACGCTATCTCTGACGTCGTTTAGCTTCTGTTTGTCTGAGAGGTTTTGGCTGCGTTTAAACTTGCAGTGAAGCTCTCTCTGCTTTCGCAGTAGTTTCCTAACTTTGTTGTTGAACCACGGTGGGTTTTTCCCGTCCCTCACAGTTTTACTCGGCACGTACCTGTCTAAAACGCATTTTACGATTGCCTTGAAGTTTTTCCATAAACACTCAACATTGTCAGTGTCGGAACAGAAATTTTCGTTTTGATCTGTTAGGTAGTCTGAAATCTGCCTACTATTACTCTTGCTAAACAGATAAACCTTCCTCCCGGTTTTTTATATTCCTATTTACTTCCATATTCAGGGATGCTGCAACGGCCTTATGATCACTGATTCCCTGTTCTGCGCTTACAGAGTCGAAAAGTTCGGGTCTGTTTGTTATCAGTAGGTCCAAGATGTTATCTCCACGAGTCGGTTCTCTGTTTAATTGCTCGAGGTAATTTTCACATAGTGCACTCAGTATAATGCCACTCGATGCTCTGTCCCTACCACCCATCCTAAACATCTGAGTGTCCCAGGCTACATCTGGTAAATTGAAATCTCCACTTAAGACTATAACATGATAAGGAAATTTATGTGAAATGTATTCCAGGTTTTCACTCAGTTGTTCGGCCACTAATGCTGCTGAGTCGGGAGGTAGGTAAAAGGAGCCAATTATTAACCTAGCTCGGTTGTTGAGTGTAACCTTCACCCATAATAATTCACAGGAACTATCCATTTCTATTTCACTGCAGGATAAACTACTACTAACAGTCACAAACACGCCACCACCAGTTGCATGCAACCTATCCTTTCTAAACACCGTCTGTGCCTTTGTAAAAATTTCGGCAGAATCTATCTCTGTCTTCAGCCAGCTTTCCATGCCTATAACGATTTCAGCTTCGGTGCTTTCTATCAGCGCTTGAAGTTCCGGTACTGTACCAACGCAGCTACGACAGTTTTCAATTACAATACCGATTGCTGCTTGGTCCCCGAATGTCCTGACTTTGACCCGCACCCTTTGAGGCTGTTGCCCTTTCTGTACTTTCCCGGGGCCATCTAACCTAAAAAAAAACGCCCAGTTCACGCCACACAACCCCTGCTACCCGTGTAGCCACCTTCGGGGTGTAGTGTTTCAGTGCTGGGCTCGAACGCATCAATTGCTTTCCATGAAGATGTCTTGTGACTGTCTTCGTCTATTTCAGTAGCTACGAATACGTTCTGTCTTTCACCGCCAAGCCCGTCTTCGATATAAAAATCACCGTTCTTAATGCGTTGAAAACATTCTCTGCGCGTTCTCCCACTATTAGTTCCCTCACCTTTGGTCTTACCCATCATTTTAAGAGCCACAGCCGCAGATTTCTTCATGTTAAAGCAAAAAATTAAAACTTCCTGCAAATGGCGAGAAGTGGGTACGTAAGTTGACGTACTTAATCGAGAATAACCTTATGACGCAGTCACAAATCGACTAATATTTTTATGGCATTGTCTTTACAGATGCCTAAGCTTATTGTATTACATCTATGACCAGCCACCCGAATCCCACTTGCCGCTACTGCTGTCTATTGCAAAACGGTGGAAACAAAATTGTAGACCTAATATGTAAACTACTTAGGAGACAATCTGAGCAACTGTTTTTGGTTGTTTGCAGATGATACTGCCGTTTATCGTCTAGTATAGTCATCAAAGATGAAGCCAAATTGCAAAACGATTTAGAAAAGATATCTGTATGCTGCGAAAATTCTCAATTGATCCTAAATAATGAAAAGCGTGAGGTCATCCACGCGAGTTCTAAAAGGAATCTGTTATACTTCGGTTACACGATAAATCAATCAAATCTAAAGGCCGTAGATTCAACTAAATACCTAGGAATTACTATTACAAACAACTCATGTTGGAAGGAAGACACAGAAAATTTTGTGGGGAAGACAAACCAAAGACTGCGTTTTATTGCAGAACACTTAGAAAATGTAACATATCTACTAAAGACATTGCCTATACTACGCTTGTCCGTCCTCTTTTGGAGTACTGCTGCGCGATCTGGGTTCCTTACCAGACAGGATTAGCGGAGTACATCGAGGAAGTCCAAAGTAGAGCAGCACGTTTTGTATTATTGCGAATTAGGGGAGAGAGTGTCACTCAGAAGATACAGGATTTGGGGGGGGGGGACATAATTAAAACAAAGGCGTTCTTCGTTGAGGCAGAATCTTCTCACGAAATTTCAGTCGATATCTTCCTCCTCCGTATGCGAAAATATTTTGTTGACGCCGCCTTGCATAGGAAGTAGCAGTCATTATAATAAAATAAGGGAAATCAGAGCTCACACGGAAAGACGTAGGTGTTTTTGTTTTCTCCGCGCACTGTTCGTGATTGGAATAATAGAGAATTATTGTGAAGGTTGTTCGATGAACCCTCCGTTAGGCACTTAAGTGTGATTTGCAGAGTATAGATGTATATGTAGATGTAGAACTGATCCAGCGAGAAAGAAGAGGTGTTGCGTCCAAGCTCTGGAATACATAAAAATTAATCAGTCTCAAAGGAGCTCTTAGTGTCCACTAAATAATTTTTTGAAGATAAGCAAATTGACACATAAAATGCATGCGTATTTTGTTAAGGTATGTAAGTAGTTCATCGTTATATTATCACTACTATTATCGTTAATTTTTTTGAGTTGATGATTCTAAATTACATCTCTGTTTGATTAAATCCAACTTGTTCAAAGCGTGTGGAAATCAAGCCGTCAGCTCGACACTGCAAACAAAAAATTTGAAACAGAAAAAAATCCGAACGACTGAGGTTGCATATCAACAAAAGTAACAGAAAAAATGGCATTGATCAATAATTCTAGAACTGGATGGACAGGAAAGAAACGTTGATGCCACTGTCTTCTTACAAAACTCATCATTTGATCAAATTAGTAAATTTATTGCCTTACTTTCACGCCTTCTAATTTTTTGTGTCAACTGGTATCATTAAAGTTTATCCAAAGGTGTTCTGGAAGCTACAGTTTTCTTTTCTTCAGGTTTTGTAATATAGCTGTGCTTTTCCGTCAACAGCGTTGGAAGGAATTATTTTGGTAATAATAACATTTATATTAAAACCAGCGGAAAATGCTCATATTGGAGCACAAAAAAGGCGAGTATGCTCCAGTTTAAAAGACTGACTGAAAAGTGGGGTGCCATCTGTCTCATCCTACCTTCCTCAGCACCTTAAAAAAATTTCTAAAAAATTTTGGCATGCGAACTTAACCGCGCTTTTTTTTAACCTGCAACTCACTTCAGACTCAAGCTACATTAGTGTAACCTGCTCACACCCTCTAGTCCATCGCTGTGAAGCCGCTCATAGCCATCCACGTCACTTGCCCATTCTCACTCACTTATTCACCTCAACTCATCCTCATTGCTCATAGCCATCCACGTCACTTGCCCATTCTCACTCACTTATTCACCCCAACTCATCCTCATTATATCTTTGGGTCTCTCTAACTGTCACTATCTCCTGTCTCACAGCCACAGTCGCCTTTGTTCTGTCCTGTTAGTGGCTCCTCTCACTGTCATTGTCTCCCTTTTGCTCTCTCTTACTACTACTGTCTCATTCATTCCTTCCCACTTGTGCTGTCTCTTCTCCCTGTCACTATCTCTCTCTTCCTCGTTGTCATTATCATAGACTGTCTCTCATTACTATTGTCAATCACCCACTTTCACTTTCTCCGTGTATTTAGTGCTCTTCCATGGCACTGTCTCCTTCACTCTTTTCCTAGCACTGTTCTGTCACCGTAAACTATGTTCCACCGCCACTGTGTCCCTGTCTTTCTTTCACACTGCCATTGTCTCCTGCGCTCTTTCTATACCATAATCACTGTCTACTATTTTCCAGTATTTGTGACTTTCCCGTCTGTTTCCCATTGCCATTATCTTCTTCAGCATAAAAAAAGAGCGAATATGATCGTACGCAAAAACCTTTTTAAAAAAAATTTAAAGTTGCCGAGGAAGGTAGAATGAGGCAGCTAGTATCCCTCTCTTCAGACAGTCTTTTAAACATGAACATATTCGCCTTTTTTGTGCTCCGATAGGAGCATTTTTTTCCCTTTCTTTTCTCCTTGCCACAGCGGGACACGAGACTCATGAAAATAACTTTATGGACTCGTAAACTTTTGATAGTTTACTTATGTGCCATTAGCATAACGCGAAACTAATTTCGTAACTCAGGCCGGATTTTCCATGTACAAAGATTTTGCGTGTGTTTCAGTACTACAACATTGGGTGCCAGAAACAACGCTTCAGATGATAACGGAGACACATTACAGCATATTTCTCCGTGTTGCGACAGTTTCGAGGTAGTTAGAGTTGGGATCTTAGGAACATAAGATAAAAATTAAACCCACTTGCTGTGCATAGTCGTCTTGGAGCCTGTGGCTAGGTTTTGGTACACGATAACGAGTAAAGGTTTTTGAAAACGGGAAATTGACACTTGTAGATAAATACCTCGAAAATATAGCGGTAAAATTTGAGAGATTCTGGGCAATTATTTATTATTTAGATCTCATCTCATATCGGATTTCACGTGCGTATTTACCCCATCTGAATTAAATTTTCAGAGGCGTTCGAGATCGTGATCTTACGAATGTATAGTATAATTTCAGCCGTTTGCTGTGCGTAACTGTCTTGGAAACCGCGGTTCGGTTTTGGTGCAAATGGTCCCTTGGCCAAGGACTATCCAAAAGGCTTGACTCTACCTTTCTATCACCAATAGGAGGGCCTCGGCGATGTGTGATAGACTCGCTATTATTTTCTACATGCATAAATTATCTGGAGGACAAGGCAAGCAGCAGTCTACCGCTGTCTGTTTATGATGCTGTGACGTACGCGAAGGTGTCGTCGTTGAGTGACTGTAGAATGATACAAGATCACTTAGACAAACGGACTGTGCGGCCCCTCCCGCCCAAGGTTCGAGTCCTCCCTCGGACATGGGAGTGTGCGTTGTTCCTAGGATAAGTTAGTTTAAGTAATGTGTAAGTGTAGGGAGCGATGACCTAAGCAGTTTGGTCCCATAGGAATTCACACACATCTGAACATTTGTGTGCTGCTTGACACAGTCATGTCGATTCAATATCAAGGCATAACGTTGCACAGCAATTTGGAATGGAATGAGCATGTAAGGACTGAAGAAGGGAAGGCGAATTGTCGACTTCAGTTTATGGGGAGAATTTTAGGAAAGTGTGATCCATCTGTAAAGGGGATCGCAAATAGGATGCTAGTGTGACCCAGTGTTGAGTACTGTTCGTGTCTTTGGGATTCGAATCAAGTCGAATTAAAGGTAGACATCGAAACAATTCAGAGGTGGGTTGTTAGATATGTTACCGGTAGATTCTAACAACACATAAGTATTATAAAGATGATTCGGGAACTCAAATGGGAATCACTAGGGGGGCGACGTTCTTTTCGAGGAGCGTTATTGAGAAAACTTAGAGAACTGGCTCTTGAGGCTGACTGCAGAACGATTCTAGTGCCACCAACGTACATTTCACTTAAGATTAGAAAGATTAGCGCTCTTATGCAGGAACAAAGACAATCATTTTTCCCCCGCTCTAATTGCGAATGGAACAGACAAGGTATTGACTAGCAGTGGTACAAGTTACCCACCGCCACGCACCGGAGTATGTATGTAAATGCTAATTTAGAATAGAAGCCAAGGCATGGGTCCCAGGAGAATCCGATAATATGCTCGGCGTTTTGGAGCATACGCTATGTGATCAAAAGCATGCGGACACCCGGTTGAAAATGACTTACAAGTTCGTGGCGCCCTCCATCGATAATGCTGGAATTCAATATGGTGTTGGCCCACCCTTAGCCTTGGTGACAGCACCCATTCTCGCAGGCATACATTCAATCAGTTGCTGGAAAGTTTCGTTGGGAATGGCAGCCCAATCTTCACGGAGTGCTTCACTGAGGAGAGGTATCGATGTCGGTCGGTGAGGCCTGGCACGAAGTCGGCGTTCTAAAACAGCCCAAAGGTGTTTTCAGGATTCAGCTCAGGACTCTGTGCAGGCTAGTCCATTACAGGGATGTTATTGTCGTGTAACCACTCCGCTGCAGGCCGTGTATTGTGAACAGGTTCTCGATCGTGTTGAAACATTCGATCACCATCCCCGAATTGCTCTTCAACAGCGGGAAGCAAGGAGGTGCTTAAAACATCAATTTAGACCTGTGCTGTGATAGTTCCACGCAAAACAACAAGGGGTGCAAGCCCCCTCCACAAAAAATACGACCACACCATTACACCACCGCCGTTTGGCATTTACCGGCGTGACGGGTGGCTTATGAGCAGCCGCTCGACCATGAAATCCATGTTATCTCACCTCACGCCTAACTGTCATAGTACTTGCAGTGGATCCTGATGCAGTTTGGAATTACTGTGTAATGATCTGGATAGATGTCTTCCTATTACACACTACTATCCTCTTCAAGTGTCGGCGGTCTCCGTCACTCAACAGACGAGGTCGCCCTGTTCGCATTTGAGCTGTACGTGTCCCTTCACGTTTCCACATCACTATCATATCGGAAACAGTGGACCTAGGGATGTTTAGGAGTCTGAAAATCTCGCGTACAGACGAATGACACAAGTGACACCCAGTCACTTGACTACGTTCGAAGTCCGTGAGTTCCGCGAAGCGCCCCGTTCTGCTCTCTCACAATATCTAATGACTACTGAGATCATTGATATGGAGTACCTGGCAATAGGTGGCAGCATGATGCACCTAATATGAAAAACGTATGTTTTTGGGGACGTCCAGATACTTTTGATCACATAGTGTATTAGATAGTGCATGCTGCCGCATGCGTACCGTTTAACATTTCCGATCAAATATTTGACGAACCATAATATGCGATTTAATACCTCTGGCTATATACTCCGTTCACTTTTATTCTTTGTCAAGGAGATAACGAACACGAAGTTCACTTCTTGAGCGCTATTAGCAACCATCAGGCTAAAGACCATATCACGGAGGCCACTGGAATACTGAAAGAAAGGATTCATATAATTGTTAGACGACTTATACGGGAAATAGCTGCTACAAAGATGAGCATTCAATAAAAATCAGCCATGTAACAGTACCATTTAGTATAGCATACCATTATTTAATTTATATTTTGAAGTTCGTGGCTACAGATAATGTTATCTTGCCTCTGTCTTGTTAGTGAAATTTGATTAAAGTTTAGTCTAGGTAAGTATTAAAGTAAAATAGTGAAAGAAAGACAGGATAACGTAACCAATTAAGAAAAATAACAAAGCCGCATTATAAACAGGTGACTGTCTGAGGATGTGCAGGTGTTTCACTTCTTCGAATTGTGGACAAGAAGCATTACAGGTTGTTTGTCCAAAGTACATTCCAGACCTAACATTCGACTAACTGAATATGGGGAAACGTCCTAAAACCACCTTCAGACTGGCTTGTATTGTTAATTCTTAACAGCCCAGGTCTTAACCGATGCCGTCTTCGTGGGATTTAGGGTTGGATATCGCCAGTTATAACACAAAGCACGTTTATATACCGGTAGTGCTGGACGAGAGGCTGCTCTGGTGATTGGGGGTTGATTTCGTGTTGGATGTCCAATAGGGCTTTTGCTGCAGCTTGATGGGCGCTGTACCACCAAGCGAGAGAGAATATTTTGAGGTTTTTATTTTGGCAATGTTCTGTAACGTTTGGAATACGTCTTGATTGCTGGACAGTACCAAAATCGACTCCGCGCCAAGGAAAGGGCCAAAATTCCCCATGAACAGCACGATAAGCAATTGAACCCTAGTTATGTAGCTACTGTCAAACTCACAGTATGCTATATCTGCGGTTTTGAAGACGTACTGATAACCATTTCTAAAAATGTGTCAGAATTCTGAAAGGAAGAAAATGTCTACATCCAAGTTCCGAGAAGGGAGAAGCTGCCCCGTCTTACTTCCAGTCCTCCTTCCCCTACAGATGGGAAAAACCAACTGGTTAAAATTGATACCGGTATTTTAGTTCTGAATAAGCTGTATTTTTCGGTATTTGTTTGGTCTCCTTGTAACAGATCATTTTTTGTTTTACTAATAACTTTGTAGGCAGCCGCTGTACCAGTTTTTATAGGAGTGATGCTCTTTTTACTAATAACCGTGTAGACAGCCGCTGTGTCAGTTTTTACAGGAGTGATGCTAAAACTTTCGGTTTTTCAATAAAACGTTTTTAAAAATATGTAATATTTATTCATAAAATTTCCATTGGTTTGAAATATTGCGTGATTATAGAAAATGGAAAAAGCAATCAGAGCTACGTTAATAAGAACGCCGACGGAAACGAGCACCAAATAGATAATATAAGAATCGCTAGAGCATTGCTGAGACATACTTTCCTTTACTACCCAGAAGAAGCGATCCATGGTGGTGGTGGTGGTGGTGGGGGGGGGGGGGGGGGGGGGGGAGCAGAGTAGAAGGTATATGGCAGGCTTGTCACTTGTAATGCAGAAATATTTATTGTCGGTATGAAAGTCCTGACTTTTGGATGATAGGTAGCTTCCTTGAATGATATTGTTTCCGATGACAGGAATAGGCTTATAGATCAGCACAATATATAACGAGTATTTATGCACATATTGGATACTAAATATTGGATTAATTAAACTGAAATTTTAACTCTCGCCAACTGGTAAATGTTTTATTTTGCTTACTATCTAAATTGCTCATTTCAATTATTTGAAGGAGCATTTTTAGTTTTGTCATCAAAAAGTCGATTGTATTCAAATTCCGGTTAAAAAGTAAATAAATATATTTGGCTACAAAACAGGTTTATCATTAGAAATAATCAAAGAAAAAGAACGCTACCAATTTTACCCAAAACCTTATTTGTCTGTCATTTGTATGAAATACTAAAAGAGGAAATTAAAGCAACAGTAACAAACTAAAAACTTTGATTCGTTGTTTATAATAAAAATAGAAAGCAACTGATCTGCTGTCTATGTTTGCACAGTATGCCTTTATCTGTTTGTAGCCCTTACACACAGACAACACGAAAAATAGAGTTCTCCATCCCAAATTTTCATACTTTAACACTAACTATTCGTTATGCCCAAATATTAGTATAATTCTCGATAGAAACATGATTTTTGAGCAGAGTTTTTCAAAAAAGTACGATCAGTTGGAGAAAACTGTTGATTTTTCATAGTATTCAACCCCTCATAACTTTTCGAGGAAAGCAAAGAACAGCATATGGACAAAGTTTTTTTTTATTTGCCTATTTTATTTGATATTTTGATTCTAGGTATCTTGAAACTTAAAATGCAAATGCCTAACTGAGTAACAGAATTTTTCAATCACTATTCGATGTCTACATCTGCTACTGAAAAGAATAATAATAAAACACCGAAAATCGATTATTTCAGAAACCGGTTATTGTGAGCGGTTTTAACTGTCAGGTTAAACTAGGGAGGAAAGAAACCGGTATAACCGAACCGTTTGTTTCAGCGATATCGCCATCTCTACCCTGCTCTACCCCCAACCCCTTTCCCGATGCCTATACCAGTCAATAAGATAAGGTTCGTAACCGGAAAAGTAACAAATAATCCTTAGTCATTTACAAAACGATCAAAGCTTGTTGCCTAATTACTGCATGGTAAGTGACAAAAAATCCGTTAGGAAGCGTATGTTCCATGCTCGGATAGCAGGGGTCTCCATCCAGGAACGGGAAGTACAGAGATCACTAGCTGGAACGTTTCAATATGTATCCCACTATAGTTTCAGTTATTGTGAGTCGTTGACCTGTACGCTGCCAACGCTGAAGTTTATCCCTAGGCGGATATGTAGCACACGCGAGAACCTGAAAAACAATGCATGCTATCTGCGCCACGTGGATCGGGGCCCAGGAAGTGGCGGCGTGCAGGACGAACCATGTTCTGCACGGATTCCTCGCTCCAGGAAGACCGCATGCCAATATAAAGCGCTCTGTGCAGCAAACAAGCTATTACTGTCCTGCACCAACAGCACGAGCGCAGAAGCCATGAGCCACCTCGGACTGTTTGCCGTAGCAGCGGTAGCTCTTCTTTCGGTGAGACTAATTCGCTAATGTTCTTGCCATTAACGCTTGCATTTTGTTCTGGAAACTTTCTAGAAACATGACCGATAATTTCGGAACGTGAATGTGAAACCATCTTTGAATGCTAACTAACTTTAAATTTTCTTTATGAGTGGCTACCGAAACCAGATTCTTTTTCTGTTATTTTCCGCTCAATGAGGACACGTTTTCATAAGCGACTGTGAAAGCTGTTAGTTTTAAACTATCAAAAATTGTAATAATTGTTATTAGCCTGATGAAAGATGTACAGAAAAATTGTAAAGCTCCATCTCTGACAATATTATCGTTTACCTATACTTTTTCTCTAAAATTGCAAATGGAATCTAGTAAAACTTTTATTATCGTTATCATAAAATATGATATGAAGCCGTACAACCTGTACTTTGAAAACACTTATTCCGACATGTCAGTATTCAAACATTTTCTGGAACCACCTTTTCTCGGACATTTCAGTATTCTGATAGAGAACAAAAAACTGAAATTAATCATTCTTCCTATAAATCACGAAAAAACAATTTTCTAGTATCTGACTGCGAATTTTAAAATATTGTCTAATATCTCTTAACAGTTATACTGCAATGCTCCTGTACGCAACGGACAACTTACCTTGTCTTGCAGCTGTAACTGCGTGATCAGCAACGTGTTAAATAATTCAAAAGAAACGCTGCGATCCATGCAGAGTGCAATCCATGGTTACAACTACCGATGCAACTACTAGTATGTCTTTTATATAGAATCTGAACGATCAGAAGTGGTTTGGTCAACAAGCCCTAAGCGGTGTATAACAAAAAAAGAAAAAAAAAGAAAAAAAAACAGGACATAAAATCGCGTCTTAGGCTTGCGATCATTTTTATGTTAATAATTGGCAACCAATGCTGTACAATCGCAATAAAGTCATGAGATGTTCAGTTGACTCTTCTATTAGAACATGTTACGCGTTTCGGGATTACACCCATCTTCAGACATCTGTTACAAAAAAGTACAAAACATAAGTGAACAGCACACACAACACGTCTCAACGTTACAGAAAATGAGATCGGGTCATATGAGTTACATACCACAAACTTCAACTCCTTCCTAATCAACCAGGCGTACTGCCTTGACAACTCAAAGAAAGTGTCCAATAACATACGACTATAACTGCGACACAAGCAGTCTTGAAGCAGAGCTTATACTGAGGCTAAACAAGTCAACTAGCCGCGAAGCGCCCTCGGTAGGGGGCGCTGCATGGTCATGTGCTCCATGCGTTACATGTAATTTAATAATAGTATACTCAGCATATAACATCTAACAGGGTGTAATGTAAAAATTTTGGAGTTTTTAAAAATTAAAAAGAAAATCCTTTAGTGTTAAGGTGTACGGAAGTACCACTCCGGTTGCTAGTCGTAATTACACATTGTCCCCTACCCTACACTCCTCGGAATATGGGACCTCATTATCTCACTCAGACAGTGTGAACGTTACAAATTTTTACGCAAATCGGAGAATACGTTCACAAAGCAAAGTTATAATTTTATATCGTTCGTCTCTCGTTATCAATCAACGATAACCTCTATAAATAGCGCCTTGCTACAACAGTATCCTTGACTCTATTAAAATTTTATCGTATTAAACTAATTCGTTAATCTCAACCTTTCAGAATTAAATGGAATAACTTTTCATTTATAATTAATCACTTTGCAATAAAACATAAACTTGCTTTCCCTATTTAAATAATTATTAATTATCTTCCTTTCCGTTGCAAGTTATTACCTGAAAAAATACTATTCCTTCTTTTCTTTTTCTTTGAACTTTGCTTGTACCAGTATCCCAGTCTTTTTAGTTTATTCACCTTTGGATTTACTTTATTCCGTAAAGATATATTCAAGATATTAGTCTGCTTTCAAATAAACCTTTGATTATTTTTTCTTGTAATAATTTATGGATAAAGGACATGTCAGGTACTGATTTTTTCAGTTTAAAATCGTTTTCTTTATTTCCTTCAATTAATTCATTTACAGGTACAAGTCAGCGTCTTATTTTATTGGTGCTGGTTCTCTATTCAAAACCCCACTAAGCGAAAACATAACTTTAAAAAAAATTAAAAAACCAAAAACCTGAGTGTCACAGCCAATTTTCAGCTATATGAAGTTCAAATAATCAGGCAAACCTCAATCACTCCGGGAGTTGACTTATGTGACCCACTGATATTTAAAATCCAAAACACAACACTCGATGATCTCTTTCAGAGAGAATTAGCGTGTTCTATAATAAATGGTTCTTGATATGTCGTTTAGGGACAAGGGGAAAAGCCACCAAATTCTCAATAAATTTCCGACTGTTTCTCCATAAAAAAACTATTACGTACGACGACCGTTCTCTTTAATGTAGACTACACAATCAGCACATCCAACGAGATTTCCGGAATTTAATATATTACGACGCTCACGGTGAAGTCACACAATAAATCCAACCAAATACTGCTATGTCACTATTCCTCAGTACTTGCGTACACCTATACTATCACAATAACAAAATTCAAGGCTACTATCCCTTAGTGCGTGCTTCAATCCTCAACCACAAAATAACTAAACGAATTCGCGTGAACACGTCTCTTCAGGTACACCATCCAACAGAAAGTCTCACAAAAATATTGAAACCTGGTTCTCCTACCATTGTGTAGCTATTAAGCAGCACAAGACACTATTAATCACATCTACGAGAAATTAATCTCACACTTCAATAAATCAGAGCTTTTCTCTATGCCTGGCGTGTCTACCAAAATCGGCAAAATAATCATTGTATACACAAGCCGATAGTCTTCCCAAAATACCTTTCTTAACGACTTAGAATTGCTTTGAACACATTTTAGTTCTATCTCCATTATATACCAGTTAACTTATCGTGCGTGTGAACTGATCTCATCACATCATAATCTCTCTTGAGGCTCACTACTTCAGCAATCTACTGAAATTCTAGAAGGACAAACCAAGAACTATTCTCTGTGAACAAAAGAATCACACTAATTCTCTCGTTAAAAATAAGCGTTTCTTCTTAGCAGTCGCCGGCAAACGTTCTTAGTGGCCAGCTGCCTCGCAGTTGTTATTTTTGCCGCACGCCGCGATTCAACAGTTGGCTGAGCATTGTAAACCCGCTGACTTGACAGGACACAGCTTTTCTCGACCATCAAGAGTTACATATCTGCAATATTTTAACACAAAAATATAACAAAACTTTATAAACAACTTGACAAACTCTTTATTCCTGTAGCACATAAAAATCGATAGTATTGTGTATTTAAACCAGAGACCTAGAAACGACGGAGAGGCTTTGTCCCGCCGTAACCCTCAGTAGTTCACAACTCCACAACAGGCCACAGCAGTCCGCCCATCCCACCGCCCCTCCGCACCGAACGCAGGGTTATTGTGCGGTTCGGCCCCCAGTCGACCCCGCACCCCTCCCGGGAGCATCTCATACCAGACGAGTGTAACCCTAAATGTTTGCGTGGTAGGGTCAATATGGTGTACGTTTACGTGGATCATGATGTTTGGTTTGTGGGGTACTCAACTGCGCGGTTATCAGCTCCCTTACAGATTCCCAACTTTGCTCAGTCCAATCTCTCCACTTTCATGAATGATGATGAAATGATGAGGACAACACAACCACCCAGTCATCTGGAGGCAGATGAAAATCTCTGACCACACTGGGAATCGAACCCGGTACCCTGTGCTCGGGAAGCGAGAACGCGACCGCGAGACCACAAGCTTCAGATGAGCATATGTGCAGACAGTGTCTGCACAGCAATCGCTGACATAGCGTACCTGAGGTGGAATAAGGGGAACCAGCCCGCATTCGCCGAGGCAGATGGAAAACTGCCTTAAAAACCATCTACAGGCTGGCCGGCACACTGGACCTTGACACTAATCCACCAGGCGGATTCGTGCCAGGGACCGGCACGCCTTCCCATTCGGGAAGCAGCGGGCTAGACCGCGTGGCAAAATCGATAGTAAGTTGAGGTGATACAAAAAAGTCATGCACATTTTTTTGTGCTGAAGACGGTTTGACGCATTACATCATAGTACAGTTCGTAGTTGAGGCTCTGTACAGACTCACCCCTATTTATGTATGAAAATATATTTTTAAATCATGTACAGTACTACACAATGCAATTCGAATATTTCCCAACAGAATTAAGTAATGAGAAACACTTTTTTTTTTATTTATTTATTTATTTATTTTTATTTTATTTTTTTTTTTTATTAGGAACTCCTGACGTCTGGGGATGTCTTACAAACAGGCAGTAGCTAGTCTTAAAACTGTTACTTGTAATTCCGGTTAACTTCATGTAGTAGAGTTTTGGAGATGTGGATGCTAAGGGGTACAGCTCCTATAGCCGACTAGAAGGCTCTGGTTGTGGAACTTAGGAGTGTCCTACCAATCTTCACATCATTTTCACGTTCTGATGTTAACAACGGTGGGAAATCAAGTGAGCAGCTGAATCATCAGTCCCTGTACATCTCCATTATGTATCTTTAATTGACGTTTAATATTAATGTTTTGATAGCAGGAGAGATACTTTCTTGTTTCTGGATTTGACAATTCAGTACACTGTAGGAAAGATATGCTATTTTTTTTTAAATTTATCTCTATAGTGCACCAAAATACAGTAATATATGCATCACCATCTAGCTCGAGTTTCGCGAATGATAGAGGAAATAAAGGCATGAAATATGTGCTACTACCTTCAATTGTTAATCATTTCTTTGTTTTCTGGCGGTGTTTCCGGTATAAAGTGCATTATCGGCAAATTTCTTTTCGTGACTGTATTGTGCATACTTCTTGCGAGTTTTATTTTCTTGTGGATAACTGCCGCAGATGGTGAGTCAGTAAAAAGCATAATGTGAAGTAAGATGTTAGCCGACGACATCACAGTTTCCAACACATTATCACAACAAACTACACTAAAACAGACGTGTGTCGGAGAGATTTTGAATGTATGTGTATCGCTCAAACAGTATATTGTCGTAATACTAAAGTGTGAGTATAAATACAAGATCTGCCTATTACATCATGTTAACTTCGCAACTTAAATCTACATCTACATTTATACTCCGCAAGCCACCCAACGGTGTGTGGCGGAGGGCACTTTACGTGTCACTGTCATTACCTCCCTTTTCTGTTCCAGTCGCGTATGGTTCGCGGGAAGAACGACTGCCGGAAAGCCTCCGTGCGCGCTCGAATCTCTCTAATTTTACATTCGTGGTCTCGGAAGGAATAAGTAGGGGGAAGCAATATATTCGATACCTCATCCAGAAACGTACCCTCTCGAAACCTGGCGAGCAAGCTACACCGCGATGCAGAGCGCCTCTCTTGCAGAGTCTGCCACTTGAGTTTGCTAAACATCTCCGTAACGCTATCACGCTTACCAAATAACCCTGTGACGAAACGGATCTTCTCTAACTCCTCCGTCAACCAGATCTGGTACGGATCCCACACTGATGAGCAATACTCAACTATAGGTCGAACGAGTGTTTTGTAAGCCACCTCCTTTGTTGATGTACTACATTTTCTAAGGACTCTCCCAATGAAACTCAACCTGGTACCCGCCTTACCAACAATTAATTTTATATGATCATTCCACTTCAAATCGTTCCGCACGCATACTCCCAGATATTTTACAGAATTAACTGCTACCAGTGTTTGTTCCGCTATCATTGTTAGTTCCGGGGTTTGGTGTGATGGACGTAGTAGTTTTTTTCACTGGGGGTACTGCAGTGGCGTGGGTGTTGGGAAAGTGGATCAGGCTCATCAGTGGTTATGTAGGATTTGCAGCAGAGATAGGAAGATAGTGGAACAGGAGGGGAAAATTGCTGCCCTTCAGGCTGAGCTAGATCAGGCTAGGGAAGATCTGGACAGGTTAAGGAGGGAGAAGGGCAAAGAGAGGTGGGAAGTGGCAACAGGTAGCAGAAGGAACAGGCCTAGAACTAAGTCTGACAGTTTTGTGGTGAATGTCAAAAATAAGTTTGACCTGTTGCTTCAGTTAGAAACTGATGAGCCTCAAGCTGAGGTAGGACACAACGAACTTTCAATAGGAAATTGAAAAAGAATGTAGGAAAGTCATTGAAAAGGAAGAAAGTTTTGTTGTTAGGCAGTTCTCATGCCAGAGGTGTAGGCCAACTTCTGCAGGAGGAATTAGGACCAGAATACCAGGTCACAAATATTTTCAAACCAAGTGCTAGTCTGGATCAGGTGACAGAGGATTTAGGTTCACTCTGTAAAGGATTTACCAGGGAAGACACCGTGGTTATTGTGGGAGGGCCAGGGAACAGCATCGACAGAGATCCTGGGTACAGTATAGAGTGTGACCTGGTAAAGATTGCGTCGGGATCGAGACACACCAATGTTGAATTTGTATCTGTCCTGAGACGCCATGACCGGCCTCATTTGAACTCTTCTGTTGGGAGAGTTAATTTGGAAATGGAACGGCTGCTTGGGTCAGGTGCGGGGGCTCATATTGGTGTGGTTCCTGTTGATGATCTCAGTAGGTGGGATTATACCAGGCACGGCCTACATCTCAACAGGAAAGGGAAGGGGAAACTGGCTGGGGTAATAGCAGGAAATTTAAGGGGGGGAGGCACTGCCATGAATGGTAAAATACCAGTGGTTACAGGTGTTGGAGCAGCACCTTTTTTAGGATAGGTAAGACAGAAAGATGTCAAGTTCTACGAGAGGTCAGGATTGAAACAAATCTTCAGTTTAGGAAAGAAATTAAACAGCACAATTCTAGCACATTGGATCACCAATCACAGCTATCAATTATAAATTTTCACCAATCACCAGAAATTTTATCTCCACCAAGTTGTATCTCAGTCCTAGGTAATTGCATTGATGAATTAAAGTCACCCAACCCAGTTGACATAATCTGCCTCTCTGAACACCGTGTGACCACTGGTATAGGAACTAGGCCTAAGCACAATGAGAAACTCAGACAGGAGAGTACTGCAAATGTTAGAATAAGGAAAGGTTCTCAGAAAAGTATAATTAAAAATAATGTAAGTATATTTCATCAAAATATTGGGAGTTTAAAGAATAAAGTAGATGAGCTTCTGGTTTGTTTAGAAGATTTAGGAGCTGAGAATGAAATAGATATACTATGCCTGTCTGAGCATCACATTGTTACTGATATGGATAAGGTAAATGTAAGTGGATATAAGCTCTCTGCACATGTAATGAGAGAAAATATGGAGAAAGGAGGAGTTGCCATATATGTCAAAAGTTATCATTGTGCAAAAAGTATAGAAACAAAAAAGTTTTGTGTAGAGAAACATATAGAAGCATGTGCCTGTGAGCTTAAATTAAATAAGGGCACATTTATAATTGTAACTGTATAAAGGTCCCCATCAGGAAATTTTCATCTATTTCTGAAAAATTTGGACTCCTTGTTGTGCTATCTGTCAGACAGGGGGAAGCAAATTATTATTTGTGGGGACTTCAATGTAGATTCTCTGAAAGAGGGTAATAGGAAAAATGACCTTGAAGTATTACTCGGTTCTTTCAATTTGACACCCGTTATTGATTTTCCTACTCTGGTGGTAAAGGATAGCAGCTCACTGATAGATAACTTCTTTATAGACCAAGATAAGTTTAACCATATAAATGCTTAGCCTGTTGAGAATGGTCTTTCTGATCATGGTGCACAGCTAGTTACAATATATGACATAGCTCCATTCAGCAATACTAAACAGTCCTCCAAAGTAGTACGTTCAGTCAACGATTTAACAATTGCAAATTTCAGGGAAAGCCTACAGCAGATAGACTGGGATGAGGTGTACCGTGAACCTGATGCCAATTTAAAATATAATTTATTTCATGACATTTTTGTAAATGCATTTGAAAACTGCTTCCCCAAGAAAATAGTTAAATATACTCGTAAGAAACCTTGTAACAAACCATGGCTTACTAAGGGTATAAAAATATCTTGTAACCGGAAAAGGAAAATGTATCTGACAGCAAGAAGGAGTAGTGGCCCAGAAACTATCAAAAATTATAAAAACTACTGTGTTATATTAAGAAAAGTTATTAAAAAATCCAGGAGTATGTGTATCATGTCTGAAATCAGCAACTCTGATAATAAAATTAAAACAATTTGGAATATTATTAAAAGAGAAACAGGTCAACCAAGAGCAGAGGAAGACAGTATTACCATGAAATTGAATGAAAACTTTACGAACAAAAAGTCAGAAGTTGAAAATATTTTTAATAATAATTTTCTAAATGTTGTGGATATAGTAGGATCCAGGTGTTCATTAGAAGATGCTAGGCTGTTAATGGAAGAGGCCATACCTATGCAATTTGATACAATTGAAATCTCACCCACTTCTCCCTCTGAAATTAGGAAAATAATAAACTTGCTTAAAAGCAAAAACTCACATGGAATTGATGGCATTTCCAGCAAAATACTAAAAGCTTGTTCTCAACAGATAAGTAAGATTCTCAGCCACCTGTGTAATAGCTCTCTGGAACAGGGCATTTTGCCTGATAGACTGAAATATGCTATTGTTATACCTTTGCATAAAAAGGGGGATAGATCTGATGTCAACAATTACCGTCCAATCTCCCTTCTAACAGCTTTATCCAAAATTTTTGAGAAAGTAATGTATTCAAGAGTAGCTTCACATATCTGTAAAAATGAAGTACTAACAAAATGTCAGTTTGGTTTCCAGAAAGGTTTTTCAACAGAAAATGCCATATATGCTTTCACCAGTCAAATTTTGAATGATCTGAATAACCGAACACCACCCATTGGGACTTTTTGTGATCTCTCAAAGGCTTTTGACTGTATAAATCATGAAATTCTGCTAGACAAGCTCAAGTATTGTGGCATGAGTGGGACAGTGCACAAATGGTTTAATTTGTACCTAACTGGAAGAGTGCATAAAGTTGAAATAAGTAGTTCTCGTAACATGCAAAGATCAGCACATTCCTCAAACTGGGGAACTATCAAGAATGGGGTCCCACAAGGGTCTGTCTTGGGTCCTTTGTTGTTCTTATTATATATCAATGACTTGCCATTCTATATTCATGAAGAGGCAAAGTTAGTTCTCTTTGCTGATGATACAAGTATAGTAATCACGCCTGACAAACAAGAATTAACTGATGAAATTGTCAATACTGTCTTTCAGAAAATTACTAAGTGGTTCCTTGTAAACGGACTCTCACTGAATTTTGATAAGACACAGTACATACAGTTCCGTACAGTGAATGGTATGACGCCATTAATAAATATAGACCTCAATCAGAAGCATATAGCTAAGGTAGAATATTCCAAATTTTTAGGTGTGTCCATTGATGACAGATTAAATTGGAAGAAACACATTGATGATCTGCTGAAACGTTTGAGTTCAGCTACTTATGCAATAAGGGTCATTGCAAATTTTGGTGATAAACATCTTAGTAAATTAGCTTACTACGCCTATTTTCACTCATTGATTTCATATGGCATCATATTTTGGGGTAATTCATCACTGAGGAATAAAGTATTTATTGCACAAAAGCGTGTAATCAGAATAATAGCTGGAGTCCACCCAAGATCATCCTGCAGACATTTATTTAAGGATCTAGGGATATTCACAGTAGCTTCTCAGTATATATATTCTCTTATGAAATTTGTTATTAACAACCAAACCCAATTCAAAAGTAATAGCAGTGTGCATAACTACAATACTAGGAGAAAGGATGATCTTCACTATTCAAGATTAAATCTAACTTTGGCACAGAAAGGGGTGAATTATACTGGCACTAAAGTCTTTGGTCACTTACCAAATAGTATCAAAAGTCTGACAGATAACCAACAAGTATTTAAGAAGAAATTAAAAGAATTTCTGAATGAAAACTCCTTCTACTCCATAGAGGAATTTTTAGATATAAACTAAGAAAAAAAAAGAAAAAAAAATTTAAAAAAAGAAAAAAAAAAGAAAAATAAAGTTATATTAACTTAAGTATGTTGTTAAATTAACCTAATTATGTCATGTATTGGAAAATTTGACTCGTTCCACATCATTACGAAATATCGTATTCATGATCCATGGAACTAGTATTAATCTAATCTAATCTAATCTAATCTAATCTAATACAATAAAGGATCCTTCTTTCTATGTATTCGCAATACATTACATTTGTCTATGTTAAGGGTCAGTTGCCACTCCCTGCACCAAGTGCCTATCCGCTGCAGATCTTCCTGCATTTCGCTACAATTTTCTAATGCCGCAACTTCTCTCTATACTACAGCATCATCCGCGAAAAGCCGCATGGAACTTCCGACACTATCTACTAGGTCATTTATATATATTGTGAAAAGCAATGGTCCCATAACACTCCCCTGTGGCACGCCAGAGGTTACTTTAACGTCTGTAGACGTCTCTCCATTGATAACAACATGCTGTGTTCTGTTTGCTAAACACTCTTCAATCCATCCACACAGCTGGTCTGATATTCTGTAGGCTCTTACTTTGGTTATCAGGCGACAGTGAGGAACTGTATCGAACGCCTTCTGGAAGTCAAGGAAAATAGCATCTACCTGGGAGCCTGTATCAAATATTTTCTGGGTCTCATGATCAAATAAAGCGAGTTGGGTCTCACACGATCGCTGTTTCCGGAATCCATGTTGATTCCTACAGAGTAGATTCTGGGTTTCCAAAAACGACATGATACGCGAGCAAAAAACATGTTCTAAAATTCTACAACAGATCGATGTCAGAGATATAGGTCTATATTTTTGCGCATCTGCTCGGCGACCCTTCTTGAAGACTGGGACTACCTGTGTTCTTTTCCAATCATTTGGAACCTCTGTTGAGTGATTCCAGTTGCTTTTCTATTCCTTGGACACTTATTTCAATGTCAGCCATTTATTCGTTTGTGCGAGGATTTAGAGAAGGTACTGCAGTGCTGTCTTCCTCTGTGACACAGCTTTGGTTAAAGGTGTTTAGTATTTCAGCTTTACGCATGTCATCCTCTGTTTCAATGCCATCATCATCCCGGAGTGTCTGGATGTGCTGTTTCGAGCCACTTACTGATTTAACGTAAGACCAGAACTTCCTAGGATTTTCTGTCAAGTCGGTACATAGAATTTTACTTTCGAATTCACTGAACGCGTCCGCATAGCCCTCCTTATGCTAACTTTGACATCTTTTAGCTTCTGTTTGTCTGAGAGGTTTTGGCTGCGTTTACACTTGGAGTGAAGCTCTCTTTGCTTTCGCAGTAGTTTCCTAAATTTGTTGTTGAACCACGGTGGGTTTTTCCCGCCCCTCACAGTTTTACTCGGCACGTACCTGTCTAAAACGCATTTTACGATTGCCTTGAAGTTTTTCCATAAACACTCAACATTGTCAGTGTCAGAACAGAAATTTTCGTTTCGATCTGTTAGGTAGTCTGAAATCTGCCTTCTATTACTCTCGCTAAACAGATAAACCTTCCTCCCTTTTTTTATATTCCTATTAACTTCCATATTCAGGGATGCTGCAACGGCCTTATGATCGCCGATTCCCTGTTCTATACTTTCAGAGTCGAAAAGTTCGGGTCTGTTTGCTATCAGTAGGTCCAAGATGTTATCTCCACGAGTCGGTTCTCTGTTTAATTGCTCGAGGTAATTTTCGGGTAATATGGCGACTCCTTGGGTTGCTTCTGTTAGCCATCCATAGCATAGAAACCGTTACTGGAACATCATGCTTCCTTGCAGACTGAATATACATGAAAAATGATGAATGTCTCTATTTTAATATTTGGTTTTTTCGTATTAATACTTTCATATTACGAAAATATGCGTCTTCAGTGATCCACCAGATAAAACAAAGTAGGGATGCTATGCCGATTCTGGCTCGCCTAGTCAAAAGGATTTAATTTGTCATCATTATGAAGTCACTATCCACACCTCTTTTTCAGTGATATCATCAGATGTCAGATGGTGGGAAATTTAAAAATTAATGACGGAAGATGATAGTAAATTCAAAACTTATACATGGCGGATGGAAGTAAATTAAAAAAATGCAATAGGACGCTACCAGAAAATTTTTTACAATCAGTTACAGTGTAGTAAGGCTGTCAATAAAGTATCGACATGTTGACATTTTTTCCAAAAAAGTTCAGATATACATCGGCGATATTTTTCCCCTGTTGTATCGATATCAAAAAGGCAATATCGAGCGCCAATATTTTTATTTTATATTTTTTCACAATATTTGGTAAATATTTGAAGATGTTCTTTCGAAGTTGTAGTAGAACACAATTTTACTTTCACTGCTTGAAGAAGTTTTACTACTCTTTGAGCTTCCATCGTGTCCAATCTTTTCTTCTGACTGTATGAAGCAAGTAGACGTAGCACAAAAGAAGAAGTCAGATTGCACTGAGGGTTGGCGGAATGAATGGAATAACAAGATTTCCGATGTGAAGAAATACCGCACCAGCTGTCCAAAAAAATAATTTTTAAGTGTGCTGTTTCTTCACATCGACATTCTTCAAAAACATTTGTGAAAATGGTGAAGAAATACAAAACTGGTGTTTGTGGCGGGCAGAGATATGTGAGTGGAAATGCTGGTGTAATCGATGCTCGGTGGTACCAACAGAAACTGCAGCGTTAACTTCCCCATGCAGTGATGCTATGACTGCGAGGTCGTTGCGTTTGCAGAACTGCAAAAACAGGGAAGTCGACATGAAATGCTTTGGACAAATCGATATGTGATGAAAACTAACGAAGGACCCATCAGACTACTTTTATTGAACCACTTACATGTAGTTACCATTCTTAGCAAGGTGGTTATTACCAAGCATGAACATGCATAATTTTCTTTTCAATTCTTGCTGTAAGGCGGATAGGCAGGCTGCTAGCTTGTTAATGTACAGAATATCTAATAAAAAAATCAGTACTTAAAAATACAGCTCTACAGCCAGCAGTGCATTTACAATGTGCAGCCGAAATTTTTATAGGCAAGTATGTTGATAGTTTCTCGATACTTTTTCGATATATCAAGAGCAAATAATGATATTTTTTAAATATCGAGATAGATTCCCGATATTCACTATAAATTTTTTGCCAAACTCTCCATTTCAGAACTATACACAGTAATTTCCCACAGAATCATTTATCGAAAAAAATTCGAAAGCACACACACACACACACACACACACACACACACACAAAAGACATCCAACTTCCTTCATCTGAATTAGCAGCGTTTGCAAAGGTATTCGTTTATACATCTCTCACACACACACACACACACACACACACACACACACACATACACACACACACACACACAAGCGTCAGAATTCTGTGCTTGTTCAGAACTATTGTCTCTAACAGTATTTCCAATGTCAAAAAATAAATAGGTAAGCACTTAATATTCTCTCTCATCAGAAAATTTCATCTGTTTGCATAGTATATTAGGGATGGAGGAGTTTGTGGAGAAAAATTAGACAAAAGTATTCTATACATAAATTTCCTTATAAAAAGATTGCATTCCAAAGAAAAAGTAATGTCTGTTCCTGCACTTTCAGCTGCCCACTTTCAATGTCAGTCAAACATTACAGTAATTCTGTGCTAGGGTATTAACTTTATCTTGCAGTACAAAACATTTGTCATGTTCTGCTGATAATGCTAAATCATCAACCAGAGGGAACTACATGACATTTGGGTGAAATAGCATATTGCCCAGTAGCTGCTGACTGGTATTACGCAAATTGTAGTGACTACCATTACTGTGAATGGTGACCTTCGTTACCCCAATAGTATTCATCATGCATTTGGGGTAATGTTAGCCACCATGATTGGGACAATGGCAGTTCCTGCCAGGGCCAACTTGCATTTTTTTTTCAATATTTACCACCATTTGCCATCTTTATTTTTGTAATTTCCTTCCAACTACCATTTTTAATTTTTAATATTATCACTATTTTTAAATTTCCTGCCGTCTTGGAGATGTCATACGCTCAAGATCATTGAAGACATCAGTGTTCTTGTGATGGGCATGTTATTACCTTCATGATCATGTGATGTCCATGAAGGTAAAATCAGGTCAGAATCCTCATAGCATTCCTACTACAACATCTCGAAAACTTATGATTTCTAGTACATTTGTTACACTAAAGTATCCAAGAGAGCCCTAGTACAACCATTTTGACCAATGAAATGTTGCAACCCTCCCTGATATAGAAACCAAGAGCCGTGTTTGCCTTAAAGTATTAACAGCTGTAGTAGCATGTATAAAATTATTTCAGTGAATGGAAGCCCCCCCCCCCCCCCCAGCACCAAAAAAGGCAAAGTCGATTTCATTTGCCGCAAAAGTTTTGAACAGATGTACTAGTATGTATGCTTTAACACTTTGTTGCTGAAATCTGCCTTTGTTTACTGCTGACAAGTATAAAAGTTTACTGACATTTCGTCTTCTTTTTTTTTCATTTCAGGTAGCCGTTCACAGTGATGCAGCAAGTGTAAGTAACAATAGATTGACAGTCACAAAGCAAATCATCCAGTGATATAAACAAAATAGAAACAGAATCCTCAATAAATTAACTTAAAGTCTATGAACGCAGACTTAAACAAAATCTGTGTTATATACAGAGAGACGTTCCGACTACTGTACCAATTTTATGCAAGAATTAGAACTTGATTTGGTCTAATCTGAATTAATAATAAAACTGTAAAACTGACATGCTTGTCTGTTTGAACACGCTTC
Organism: Schistocerca americana; assembly: GCF_021461395.2. NCBI lineage: Eukaryota > Metazoa > Arthropoda > Insecta > Orthoptera > Acrididae > Schistocerca > Schistocerca americana. The sequence goes on from NC_060126.1 coordinate 366,260,336, forward strand.
TCCTAAGCTACCGGACGAATTTTCACAGGGCTTCACAGATAACTTCAGCATACCTTGGGGCACTGTACAGACTTTAGCTTACAAAAATCGGATCACAGAAAAAAACATCGTGATTTAAAGTTTTACCAAAAGTTTCTTGTCTGCCCATTTGAACATGTTAGCCTTCAAAATTACTAGACGAATTTTCATGGGATTTTCGAATGTAACTTGAGGACAGCCTGGGACACCATATAGGCTTTATTTCATCACAACCATATAACGAAAAAAAAAAAGATATCCATACATATTATAAAAATGTATGTATGTACATATGTTACACATCATCCAAAACCCAGGACCAATTTCAACCAACCTTGGTAACATATACTTACAGTCTGAATAGAACTGCTATGGAGGTAATAACCACCTACCTATCCAAGGGATGGGGGTGAAAATGAAGTGTAGGCCATAACACGTGAATACTCAGTTTTTATTCATCCAGTATTTGACTTGCATCAGATTCTATACATAAACACACTACAAGCTTTATGAATTTTTTTCTCGCTGACAACCCCTACAAAATGATGAAAGGAAAACAGTGTATCGCTTAATACAGATTCACTGCTCATTTTTGCATCAGGCATGGCATTTCAATTTATTGTTTCTTTACTACAACTGTAGGCCTATTCATAACACATCTTGCAGACAGTGTTCACATATACCACTGAAGGTACCTCCAAAATCATATCATTGTGCGACTCGTAGTTCAAGATATATAATGTCATATTACTAAACCAACGAACCAATTTCGATGAGATTTGGTAAGGAGACAGTTTGAACCCAGAGTAGGCTGCTTTAGACAGTGTGTAATACAAGTTACTTATTGATTTAGAAAATATAATGCGAATTAGGGAATTATATTTACTCTTTGAAATATCTATTTACTCTTTCACTTTTGAAATTTGTCATATCTGCGAAAATAGTTCTATAAGTTCGTATGTACTATGTGATATGATTCAAAGTAAAGTATGCAATGCTTATACAATATTGAGTGTGTTTGTTCCATACTTCCACACTATTTCTTGCATAATGTACACATTGTATAATGTATAGCCACTTCAATAGCAAGATGCATAGATGCGGATGCGCCCAGCTGTCCATGCTCCTCTGCACGCACTCCTTGGCAGCACCATTGCGCATGCCGATGCGGTGTGTGATGGGACAGCTTGGGATGGAGAGCAAAGTAGAGAACACATCAGGGGATATGCTTAGCCTTGAAGTATGCTACAAGCTGGGATGTGCAGATGATTAGCATTTTAGAGAAACTGCACAAAGTAGATAGGAGTAACACAACAAACATTCCTTGTATAAGGGAAGATTATGCAGCTATTTTTCCTACTGTACTGTATATACTCAACAAGTAAACTTCCTTTATTTTCTGTCCTTCCTGGTGTTGTAATTTTATTGATGTTAAATGGACTGGATAGTATGTTGAAAGGAGGCTATGAGATCATCAACAAAAGTAAATCATTGGTAATGATTGTAGTTGAGTTAAACCAGATGATGCAGGGGGAATTAGGTTAGAAAATAAACTAAATGTAGAAATGAGTTTTGTTATTTGAGAAGGGAAGTAACTTGCAGTAGGAGAAGTAAGTAGGACATAAATTGCAGACTGGCAATACCATGAAAACCTTATCTGAAACAGTTAGATTGGATAAGTAGTAAAGAGGTATTGAATGGCTTCGGTGAGGAAAGAAATTTATGGCCCATCTTCACTAAAATAAGGGGTTGGTTGACAGAACACATCAATGGACGGCTGGAAGAATATGATATGTCGCATTTCATGACTTTATAGGAAGTGTGTGTGTTCCATGTTTTCGTGGACAGAACTCTGGGGAGTGCTGCAGTGGTGACATGGCAGTACATGTTATTCCTCTGCACTCTTGTGGATGATGTCACTTATAGGAAGGGCTAAAGAATCATGCCATGACACAAAACCATTTCAGAGTTAGACATGTGCTATTACGAATGTGCTGTACAGAAGTAAACAATACACATTAACTAAGATATGTGACACAGCATACATTAAAACAGAACATACGGGAATGGTTTGAAAAGTTCTCAGAACGGAAGAGGAAAAAAGTACTGACATCACTGAAACCCTTTTTTATTTTTCAATGTAGTCTTGGGCCAACGATGTTCCAATGCCTTGATCCCATCTCGAAAATGAGTTTCCTCCAGTCCTGCAAAAAGTTGTCAACTCTGGCTATCAATTCTTCGTTTGAAGTGAATCTTCGTCCACCAAGAGAAATTTTCAGTTTTTGGATGAGCTGGAAGTCTGACGTAGCCACATCAGGTGAATAAGGCGGGTGTGGCAACAATTCATACCTTAGTTTGTGTAATTTTGCCATGGCAAAAGCACATGTGTGCGTGTGCGCATCAAGAGTCGCGGCACCCATCTTGCAGATAATTTTTGCATTTCTAATTCTTCACTTAAAATGTGATATGCCCTTTCAGATGACATCTGGCAAGAATGAGCAATTTCATGCAATTTCAATTGGCAATCCTCCATGACCATTTTGTGCACTTTTGCAATGATTTCTGGAGTAGTGACACATCTTGGCTGACCACTGCACAGATCATCATCTGAGCTATCCCAACCATATTTAAATTCATTTTTCCACTTGGCAACATTTGAATAGGAATTGGCAGAGTCCTCCAGTGTATTCTGGAAATTGGCATGTATGTCCTTTACTTTCATACCTTTCTTTACAAAGTACTTAACACTGCTCGAATCTCGATTTTTTCCATCTTCACAAATCACTATGCGGGAACAACAGAGCCATGTCACTGCCACAGCTCTCTTCAGAGAGCACTGACGTTACACTCGTTTACAGGAAACAGTCCAACGAATATCATGTGAACAACTCGTTGCGCTAGTGCTGACATCTCATGGTGATTCCAAGAACTTTTCAAACCACCCTTGTACAACAGAATAAAATTCTTGTGAATTTGGTGGTGTTCTTGTTTGTCCATCAACTGAGTAATGTTCAACACAGATAATTACATCAAACTTGCTGTTGCCTTTAACAAAACAGGCCTTTCATCTAATTTCTGCACATTGAAATGTAACACATAGCAGATTCATTCGGAGGGCAGGTTTTGGTAGAAGTCAGATGTTCTTGTTTATTCATGAGCTGAATCATATCTATCAGATCCACATTTTTCTTGTTACTGATCAGAAGCTACATGTGGTACAAGGCAGCAACTGATCAGGGTCAAGTAACCCATAAGTAAGTGGAAATACTGGACAACAATTCCTCGGTCTCAGAATATTGTGTTTTATCCTTGCATAGAGTGAGACAGGGTGATCTTGGGGTATTTTGAGCCAGTATACACTGACAGTCCTTGAAGTCATTTTGGCTTATTTCTGTCACAGAGGACGATTTTTTCATCCAAGATTTGGCAATGACATGTGCCCAATCTTCAGGAGCTATAGGTTTAAATAATTTTTTATGACATTCAATGAGGACGAAGGTCCAGTCACATGGTAAGAAGCTATGGCCAGGGACCATAATTTTCTGATTTCTAGAAATCAAATACATATGTAAGGACACACTGCACCAATTTTTGTTCTGACCAACACAACAGTCTGGCCAAATTATCAACTTCCCTTCTTCACCATGGGTTAGCTTCTGAAAATTTATTACAATATGTTTTAATATACATCATGCAATTTCTTTAGAGTCCCTTTTGGCAACCAATTAATGCCATAAATACATAGAAGCAAGCCAAATATTCATGTTGTGAACAGCAAAGTTGTAACATGTGTATTATCTTTGGTAGTACATAGTTGAACACATAAGAGAAGGGTAGTAAAGTACACTCATGTTCAGAAAAAAAAAGAATACCTCGAATGACTAGAGACAGGACATTCATATTTGCAGGACATGTACATTAGTAATCTCTGCAAAAATGATTAGCATTTCAATCACATTGGCCTGTGATATCACGGTGCAACACCACCTACCGGTGAAATGTGCCCGTGGGTCTCGTTGTCACTATAAACCAAAGTTAATGGACCAGTGTGACTTGAGAAAATGTGCAGGATACCTTGCAGACATATGCCTGAGCTGTACCATCAAATCAATGAGTCTGAAAGAGGGAAAATTATTGGCATGAGAAAATGTGACGCAGTCATCTGGGAAATAACTGCTCGTCTGAGATGAAGTGTTTCAGCAGTGCAACAGGTGTGTCTAGAATGGTTGACGGATGGTCATAGAACACAATGAAATGGGTCAGGTTGCACCACCCAGACCACCCCAAGAAGATCGACATCCCATCCAAATGGCATTGTATGACAGACATGCGTCCTCCTCAGCTCTGCCACACAGTTGAACAGTGTAACACATCGTACATGATCAGCAGTGACAGTCTGCCATCATTTATTACAGCATGGGTTACATGCATGTCATCCACTTCTCCACCTACCTTTTACAAACGTGCAGAAACATGCTAGATGGCAATGGTGTATATAACGACGTCACTGGGGACAGGAATGGGATCAGATAGTATTTTCAAACAAATCCAGATCCTGTTAGTGTCAAAATGATAGCAGCATTTCGTTTCGCCACAGACAGGGTTTGTGGCATCATAGTGACCACATTCCCACAAGACCTACAGCGCCAACTCTAGGCCTAATGGTGTGGGGTGCTATTGGTTACAACCACAAATCACAGTGTTTGTCCAGGGCACTGTGACCAGTGTGACCTACACGAATGACATCGTACAACCTGTAGCCATATCCTTTCTGCACAATATCCCAGACGCCATTTTTCAACAAGACTGTGCACGGCAACATGTTGCTGAATGAACATGTGCCGTCTTGGTGTCACAGGATGTCAGCCTTTTGTCCTGGCCCGCCAGATCACCAGACTTGTCCCCAGTCAGAAATGTGTGGAATATGGTAAAACAACAAGTTCAGTGCTGTGGCCCGGTGCCAACCACCACAGATAAACTTTGGAACCAGGTGAATGCAGCATGGATGGCCAAACCACAGGGCACCATTTGCGCCTTATACACATCGATGCCATTACACATGGAACAACTTATGAGGAGCCATGGCTGACCCGTTGGCATCTGCTGTTTTACTGTGTTGTATTTCATTTTATTTCTAACTGTTTCCTTTCCTTTTGTGATACATAGCCTATGTAACTATTGCAATGACGATCTTTATTAAATACATGAGCAAATGAGACAATTTCAATTATGAACAACATTTAAATGAATTTTACCTGTACATAGGTCCTCACCCCATAGCGGCCAATATGAAGGCATCCTGCACTCCCCATAACCCACTCTAGGAATTGGCCAACTTACAGACTTACAGTTAGCACACTGTAGAGGCAGACTAAGGCTCGACTATACCGAAGTCACAAAAGTCATCTGATAGCGATATGCACACATACAGATGGCAGTAGCACCACATACACAAGATATAAAAGGGCAATGCGATGGCGGAGCTGTCATTTTACTCATATGAGTCATGTGAAAAGGTTTCTGAAGTGATTATGGCCGCACCATGGGAATCAACGGATTTTTAATGCAGAATGGTAGTTGAAGCTAGACATAGGGTCATTCCATTTCATAAATTGTTAGGGAATTCAATATTCCAAGATTCACAGCGTCAAGAGTGTGCCGAGAATACAATATTTCAGGCATTACCGTGGTAACTGACAAGCAACACTGCATGAAATAACTGCAGAAATCTATGTGTGATGTACAAAAAACGTATCCGTTAGACAGTCCAGCCAGATTTGGTGTCAATGAACTATGACGACACATGACCGACGCAAATGACTTTGCCAACAGCACATCACCTGCAGGATCTCTCCTGGGCTCGTGACCATATCGGTTGGACCCCAAACAACTGGGAAACTCTGACATGGTTAGGTGAGTCCCAATTTCAGTTAGTAAGAGCTGATGCTAGGATTCGAGTGTGGTGCACATCCTATTAAGCCATGGACCCAAGTTGTCAACAAGGCACTGTGGGAGGTGGCGGTAGCACTGAAATGATGGGGGCTGTGTTTACATGGAACGGACTAGGTCCTCGGTTATGTTCAGCAACTTGGAGACCATTTGCAGCCATTCATGGACTTCACGTTCCCAAACAACGATGGAATTTTTATGGATGACAATGTGACATGTCACCAGGCTACAGTTGCTTGTGATTGGTTTGAAGCACATTCTGGACATTCAAGTGAATGATTTGGCCACCCAGATTCCCCAACAGGAATCCCATTGAACATTTATGGGACATAATCATGAGGTTAGTTCGTGCACCAGCAACACTTTCGCAATTATGGATTGCTATAGAGGTAGCATAGCTCAATATTTCTACAGGGGACTTCCACTGACTTATTGAGTCCATGCCACTTAGAGCTCCTGCATTAAACCAGGCAAAAGGAAGCCCAACACGATTTTGGGAGGTATCCCATGACTTGTCATCTCATTGTATACAGTACACAGGTAAATGTGGATGTAGATTACAGCATTTGTACAGAATTAGAGATGTTCTTTCAGAATAGACTTGTTTGGAGAACTTCATCGAACCAGCCTTCATACGTAAGACCGTAACAACAATAGTATTGCTCTTCCCACAGGTGGTGAATCATCATCAGTGGTCCAGCAGCTTCAGAGCCACCTCTGGTGTCACTGATGGATCAAAGACGGTGGTGAAGCGGCAGGCAGACAGCATTGGGACAGACGGTGGAATGATTGGTGGTGGTGCTGAGGCAGCCAAAGGTGGAATTGACGCCGCCAAAACCGCCATACAGACACCCATTGAGATGGCCAAGACGGGTGCCGCAGGTGGCATCCAGGCTGCCGAGAAAGTTCAGGGCTGATGCCAGCTGGAGAGCAGAAAACATTCTACTGGTAAATATTGATTGTCTGTAACGGGAAGACTCTTCACTGGTGGCTTACGGGAATGCTAAATGGCACATCAGTGTCACCAATGGAGGAGCAGTGCAATGGGAGTGGAGGTGACACCTATATCTGCATTTGTTCACAATGTCCTGACTGAATTCACAGCAGGGTACAATGAGCTGAGGAAGCAAGCTCTGCCCACTGATGTCCAATACATTGACTGTCTCAGTGAGAAGGGGGATGTGGGTGCAACAAATTGTACATTTCTCACACAGGGCAGAACTACACATGTGCCTACTGCTGCAGCATAGCTGTTACAACGTAATGACTAGTGTACGCACAAATGTTGTCTCTTAAGATTGTTAGTATTGGCAGCAATCAGACATAAAACACTAGTGGCCCAAAGTTGACCAACTTCTGATGATTCAGAACTAGGGAGACTTGGTCAGGATGTTGTGAACAAATAGTACACCCAATTCTGTAATAGCCAGCTGAGAAGAATACCTGTGAGGGGTAAAGCAGGGGGCTGGGAGATATGCATACCTCTTACTCCCCTCCACCCTGCTGCTGTCCATCATTGGTGTTATTGGCTGTTCAAAAAATATTTCCTCACTAGTAACGTTCATTGGCAGTCATATTGTGTTTCATTGCATGTCATTTATGGTCTCCAGTTTCTTTTTTTTATGTACATCACTAGTGAGAAAGAGACAAATCCTAGTGAGATATGCATGCAGACATGACATCCAAATTGCATCAGTAAACAGGTAAGGAAAACCTTCCATTGGCAGTGGTTTAGCTGAATAAATCGAAGTGTTGATTATGACAAAAAAATCATTTAGTAGTTGCATACACAGTAACACAATTAATAAAGTATTTATACAGCAGCTGTTGATACTATTTACACACAAATAGAGAATCTGACTGATTATTTTGGAAGTATCGGCAAAATGTCATGTGACTAGGGCCTCCCCCCCATTCGCCGGATGCAAGTCTTTCGATTTGACGCCACTTCAGCGACTTGCGAGTCAATGGGGATGAAATGATGATGATTAGGACAACACAACACCCAGTCCCTGAGCAGAGAAAATCTCCGACCCAGCCGGGAATCGAACCCGGGCATTAGGATTGGCATTCTGTCGCGCTGACCACTCAGCTACAGGGGGCAGACATTGGTAAAATATATAGGTGATATAAATTAATATATTTATGAGAGGCAGTCAAATGAAAACTGAATACTGGCCACAAGAGGATCATGGAATGGTTCCATTCAAATTAATCACCACTTCCATTAAGACATTTATCCCACTGGGAGACGAGATGATCAATTTCTGTTTCATAGAACATGGTTAGCAACAGATGGATCCACAACAACATCCACTCTTGGACTTCTACATCTGACTGAAATTGGAAATTCGTGGTAAGGACTATGGGACCAAACTGCTGAGGCCATCAGTCCTTAGGCTTACACACTACTTAATCTAACTTAAACTAACTTGAGCCGAGGGAGGACTCAAACCTCCGCCGGAACTGTGCGAACCATGACAAGACGCCTCAGACCGCATGGCTACCCCATGCAGCATCTGACTGGAACAGACATCTTCAGGTCGCCAAAGGTGTGAAAATCACATTGTGAAAGATATGGACTGTACAGAGGATGTTCCAGTGTTTCCAAACCAAATCACTAAAGAGTAGCCTTTTCCAATTGACAATGTCAGGGCAGACATTATTGTGCAACAGGATGATTCTGTCCAACAGAATTCTGACAGCCCAAGGGTAAACAACAAAGCTAACAGTGAAAACATCCCACATCTCTTCTGCCAAAGAAATCCAAAGCTGTTCACAAAAGTTCTGTTAAGGTCATGATGACCTTCTTCTTTGACTGCAAAAGCATGGAACCACAGTCAATGTGCTGTGCTATGAAGACACTTTGCAGAAACTGTGACACACCCTAAAACCAAATGCCAAGGAATTCTGTCAGACACAATAATCCTGTCGCATGATAACACGAGCACCCAGGCTGCCAATCAGATGAAGGCTATGTTTCAGTGATTTGGTTTGGAAATACTGCTATGTCCTCTATACAGTCCAGATCTTTCACCATGTGATTTTCACATTTTTGGTGACCTGAAGAAAAATGCATTTGAACTTTGATTTTAGTCAATCAAGGAAGTACAAGGATGGGTGCGGTTGTGGATATGTTAGCAGCTGACCATATTCTAGAAAACAGGCATTGATCATCTCATCTGCCAGTGGGATAAAAGTCTTAATGTATGTGGTGATTACTTTTGAATAGAACCATTTTATGATCAAGTTGTGGTGGGTGTTCGATTTTCATTTGACTGCCCCTCATACATTGCTCAGAACTGTACAAGCCACTCACAGTTATGTCCTATAATTACATTTCTGAAAATGTTTTTAGAAAAGTGTGCACTATTCTGTCTAGGGCATGCCACCAGCTCACAGCAACATTCCTGTTGTGTGCATTCTTATGAGCTACAGGCACTAATCCACACTTTTGCAAACCACTCTGAAGTGCATGGCAGAGGATACCAGTACTTCCAAATGTACCATGTGTTAAGAGTTTCTTCCATATCTGCATCCACATTTGGAAACCATTGTGAAGTGCATGACACAGGGTGCTTTCCATTGTACCAGGTACTAGGGCTGGCATACCACTCCATTCACATATAACCACAAGAAGAATGATTGTTTAAATGCCTCTGTCCTACACATAGTTCAATCTTATCTACAAGGTCCCTAGGGGAGTAATATGTAGGGTTGTAGGATATTTCTAGATTCATCACTTAAAGTAGCTCTTGAAACTCTGTAAGTATACTTTTGTGGGATACTTTATGTCTATCTTCAACTGCAGTTCAGGTTTTTCAACATTTCTATGATGCCCTGCCATGAGCCAGACAAATCAGTGACAATTTGGCTGCCTTCTTTGTATACATTCAATAGCCACTGTTAATGCTATTTTGTAAGGGTTCTACACACCTGAGACAGATTCTAGGATGTCACATGTGTGTTTTGTACACAATCCCTACTATTCTACAAATCAGTCAAAGCCTCCCACCTGATTTACCGATGACTTAGCCCATTGATCATTCCATTTTATATCCCTACAAATTGTTACACAATGGTATTTGTATGACTTAAGTGATTCCAATTGTGATTCATTGCTATTGTAGTCATAGGATACACATTTTCAAATGTTTTTAAGCAAACTGGCAATATTTGAACCACTTTAAAATATTGCCAGGATCTGATTGATTATCTAAGTAGTTTCCACAGGCAATAGGCCTAGTTCATTATAGAGAGACACACCATATGCGAGAAGTCTAAAGTTAAAACATTGTCTACAAGGTCATTAATATAGAATAGCAACAGCAAGGTTTTCAAAACAGTTATATACGCCTACCTGAAGTTACGTCTTCATCTGTCAATGATTCTCCATCAGGGATGACCAAGAATTCCTCAGTCCAGGAATAAATTTCATTCGTTCTTTTAAAAAAAAGCATAAGTATGGAACTGATTGAATGCTTTTTGGAAATCAAGAAATACTGCATCTACCTGGCTACCGCACTTTGACCTATATGTTTCAAGATGTCATGTGAGTGAAGTGTGAGTTAAGTATCACATGAAATGTTTTTGGAATCCATGCTGGTTGGCACAGAAGTCATCCTGTTCAAGATACATCATTACATTTGAGCTCAGAATACAGTCTAAGAATCTAAAACCAATGGATGTCAAGGATATTGGATGTTATCTTTTTAGATTACTTCTGTTACCACCCACTGGATAAAGCATTTCGTTCGAGGTGTGTACTATGGTTGAAAGAGGCGCTAACTCAAATGCAAATTTGGTGAATAAATTGACAGGGATTGCACTGGTTTCTGGAGTTAGACATTAGCGACTGCAGTTCCTCGGTACTGCTGACACCTGTATCTATTTCACTCATCCTTGCAGTGTTGTGAGAATCAAACTGGCTTTTCTTTCATAAAGAAACATTTGGAAACAGGGTTCAGCATTTCTGCTTTACTGCCCTCAATTTCAGTTTCTGTTTTGTCCATGAGTGTCTGGACACTAACCTTTGTGCCTCTAACAACATATGATCTCTATATGACTAAAATTCCTTTGAGTTTTATGAGAGATCTTTCAATAACATTCTGTTACAGTTGTAATTGAAAATTTCATATATTACCCTCATAATAGCCAAAGAAGTTTCGTTCAGCATATTCCAATCTATAGCTCCATTATGCAGTAGTTCCTGTTCCTTTAGAAGGTACTTTATTGTGACTGTAGGGCATATATCATAGAAGGTCCCTCCCATTGTGAACTCTTCTAAGTACCAGTACACATCTATCATGTTCATGGTTAACTACTCTTTTAAACTTGATCCATAGTTCCTCTACAGTCTACCATCCAGAATAAATGTTTCAGGTTTCTCATGGAGATATGACACTACTACCTCTTTGTCTAGCTTGCTGAACATACAAAATTTTCTTCTTGGTTTAGTTGCCCTTTGTATTTCATTAATTTTTGTTGCTACAACTGTCTCATGGTCACTAATAAAGTTTCTATGTGGACATCCTCAAAGATGTCAGGTGTGTTTGTTGCTGCTAGATCCAACATAATTCCATCATGAGTGGGCTTCCAAACTATCTGTTCTAGGTACTTTTAAGACTAGATATTTATTAAAGTTTCACAGGATGTACTGTCATGCCCACCACTTACAAATATGTAATTATCTGAATTGATTGTTGCGTGATTTAAGTTCCCTCTGAAGATGATAGTATGACTGCGGGACTTATGTACTAGCAAATTGAAGTTTTTCCAAAGTTTCTGGTTACAAATGGTGGTGAGCTTGGTAGGCAATAGAAAGATCCAATTAAAGTTTATCCCCATGCTTAATACTGTGTCTTGCCCTAACACTGTGACATTTGCTCTCAATTTCTACCTTGGTGGATCTGAGTTTCTTGTTTACCATGACAAATACACCACCATTTCACATTAGTCTATTCTTTTAATATACACTTAAATTTTCCACAAAAACTCACTGTTATCAATTTTTGGCTAACCATCTTTCTAAACCTAGTATTATGTGAGCTCCACTGCCTCTTAGGAGCACATAAAGCTATGGCATTCTGTTGTGAATGCTTTGACAGTTAACCTCTATCATTTTAATACTCCACCCAAAGGGGTGTTTGTTTGGATTTTACACAAATGTTTCCCAGTCTCCTATAGTCATAGTTATCGGCACTAAAGGAGAGTTGCTTAATCCAAAAAGCCGTAGTGTGTACACACACACAGTCACCAATCTGGGTAGAAGCCGCTGAAGTGAAATGTGCACCTGGGATATTTTGAATGATGTAAGTCTAGGAAGTCACAGCCTAGCTTGTCACAGAACCTTTGAAGTCTCTGATTCAAGCTTTCCACTCAACTAAGAACCAGCAGGCCAGGATCAGTTCTGAGGACAGAGCTGCAGAGTGTGAGTTTTGTCAAATCTTCATGAACAAGGCTGGTCTTCAGAAAGTGCTCTGCCAGTTGCTGGAATGATCCAAATATTACCTTAGAGCCCTGATGACAGATACCATTTATTCCAATGTACACCACAATTTGTCTCTTTGGCTGCTGGAACAATCTCTTAAACTTGTTGAATGAGGCCCCCACGCATAGACACAAGGTGCATCTGCATTTCTACTCCTTAATGCCATTTCCCTAAGGAGTAGTAGTATTCAAAATATCTTTGAACTGCTTGTAGTGTGTTTAAAATTAGTTGTGACTTTTGCTGTTTGGCTCGCTGGAGGGTATGTGATGCCACCGGGTAACACCAATGGCGAGCCGGCTTTCCCTACTTCACTGCCGGGTGTTTGGTTGGTAAAGAGCCACTGTTGCAACACCATGGATAAACAGTACCACATTGTGTCAAGCATTAGATGCAAATCTGCATTCATCAGCTATCATTGTATTTTTGGCACTGAAGTGTTTTGCGGTATCAGGTATTGTGAACAAGTGTTTTGTGTTGATGTTACATTAATAACAACAGTGCAGCATATCTGAACATGAGATTCACATTAAAATTTGTCGTCCAAGAACACATTCACTGGCTGTGGAGGTAAACATTCCTCTGAATTCAACAACAGTAATGGACAATGCTCATACCACTCTCCAACAATGCAGTGGAGGAAAGTGGATATTTTGCTCCAGGTAGAAAGAAATGTTCCATTGGATGAAGTTCAACATAGCATGCATAAGGCAGAGTTAATGGAACTTGTAGTGTTGTACAAGCCAAACACCCATGCCACCAGGTCAACAAACTAGCTAATGCTAAAGGAAATAATTTCATCAGCCTTTCTCTTTATCATGCTCATTTAAATCCAACTGAGAATCTGTGGGTCTAGATGAAAAGTAATGTGGCAAAAAACACTAAGAAATGTACATTCAGTGAGGTTGAAATGCTGACAAAAGAAGCTGTTGCAAATTTTACACCACATGACTGCTATCAAGTTGTTAGCCACACCAAGAAGCTAGTTGAGGAGAGGGTTCATGAAGGACTGAGACAAGTATTGAGTAATGCCTAACTTTTCTTATTGCCATGTTAAAATCTGCTTATTTTGCCAAAACACAACAGAGTGTCACTAACATTATAATGCAGTTGAAAAAGAAATTATGACAGAATACTGAAACAGTATAATATTAAACAAGCAACTAAGGGCAGAACAGGTAAATAGTTTATGAAAAACCCCATTCTCAGTATAAAAATCAATGTATAGTTTCTTCACTTATATAGCTGCAAAACCCACAACAATTCTCATTTCACCAGCTATCAATGGTTCATAAAAATTACATTATTTCAATGAAAAAAATGCAGTTACTTGAATACCATGGTAGATATGGAATTTTAAATATTAAACTATGGAAAATCCAGGGTGGAATGTAACAATACCAGAGAAGGAAAGTTGCTACTCACCATATAGTGGAGATGTTGAGTCGTGATAGGCACAACAAAAAGAGTCACACAATTAAAGCTTTCGGCCATTAAGGCCTTTGTCAGCAGTAGGCACACATACACACATGCAAACACACACACACTCACATAAATGCAACTTACACAAACGTCTGCAGTCTCAGAGACCTGAGACCACACTGCAAACAGCACCGCCAGCGCATGATGGGAGTGGCAACTGGGTGGGGGGTAAGGAGGAGGCTGGCATGGGGAGAGGAAGGGATAGTATGGTGGGAGTGGCAGATAGTCAAGTGTGAAACAAATACTAACAAAGAGATAGAGGGGCTGGCCAGTACTTACCTCAGCTCAGTACAGCCGATAGATACACATAAAACAGAACTGAAAATTTACATTCCTAGCTTTCGGAACTTTGTTCCTTCATCATGGAGGAGAGAGGGGAAAAAAGGGAAGAAGGGAAAGTGGATTCAGTTACTCACAACCCAGGTTATGAAGCAACAGGGAAAGGTAAACAGGGAGGGTAGCAAGGATGGAGGCATGGTTGTCAGAGGGAAGCCAAAGATATTCTACTGTAAGTACTGTGCCAGCTTCAAACCAAAGAGGATGCATACAGAAGTAAAGAGGTATATAGTATAAAGATAAACACAACTATGTAGGATGAAAAGATGCGTGAATGGCTAAAGAGGAAAGGGAAAGAGGAGAAGACTGAAGAGTGAATGGGAGTGAGGTTGTTTAACGTAGGTTCGGTCCAGGGGGATGGCGGGATGAAAGGATGTGTTGGAGTGCAAGTTCCCATCTCCGCAGTTCAGAGGGACTGGTGTTGGGTGGGAGAACCCAAATGGCACATACGGTGTAGCAGGTTCCTAGGTCCCTAGAATTATGCTGGAGGGCATGCTCCGCTACTGGGTATTGGGCATCTCCTAGGCGGACAGTTCGTCTGTGTCCGTTCATGCGCTCAGCCAGTTTGGTTGTTGCCATGCCGATGTAAAAGGCTGTGCAGTGCAGGCATGTCAGTTGATAAATGACATGTGTAGTTTCACACGTAGCCCTGCCTTGAATTGTGTATGTTTTACCAGTAGCGGGGCTGGAGTAGGTGGTTGTGGGGGGATGCATGGGGCAGGTTTTGCAGTGGGGTCGGTTACAGGGGTAGGAACCGCTGGGTAGAGAAGGTAGTCTGGGAATATTGTAGGGTTTAACATCTAGGTCTATTACAGGGGTATGAGCCATGAGGTAAGGGATTGGGAGCAGGGGTTGTGTAAGGATGGATGAGTATATTGGTGGATGGCGGAATACCACAGTAGGAGGGGTGGGAAGGATAGTAGGCAGGACATTTTTCATTTCAGGGCACGACGAGAAGTAATCAAAACCCTGGTGGAGAATGTAATTCAGTTGCTCCAGTCCCGCATGGTACTGAGTTACAAGGGGAATGCTCCTCTGTGGCCGGACTGTGGGACTTTGGGAGGTGGTGGGAGACAAGAAAGATAAGGCACAGGAGATTCATTTTTGTACAAGGATGGGAGGATAATTACGGTCAGTGAAGGTTTCCGTGAGACCCTCGGTATATTTTGAGAGGAACTGCTCATCACTGCAGATGCGACAATCACGGGTGGCTACGCTGTACAGAAGGGACTTCTTGGTATGGAATGGGTGGCAGCTGTCGAAGTGGAGGTATTGCTGGTGGTTAGTAGGTTTGATACGGACGGAAGTACTGATGTAGCCATCTCTGAGGTGAAAGTTAACATCCAGTAAGGTGGCTTGTTGGGTTGAGTAGGACCAGGTGAAGGAAATGGGGGAGAAGTTGTTGAGGTTCTGGAGGAATGTGAATAAGGTGTCCTCACCTTCAATTCAGATAGCAAAGATGTCATCAATGAATATGAACCAGGTGAGGGGTTTAGGATTCTGGGTTTTTAGGAAGGATTCCTCTAGATGGCCCATGAATAGGTTAGAATAGGATGGTGCCATGCGGGTTCCAATATCCGTACCGCAGATTTGTTTGTAGGTAATGCCTTCAGAGGAGAAGTAATTGTGGGTGAGAATATAGTTGGTCATGGAGACTGGGAAGGAGGTTGTTGGTTTGGAATCCATAGGGTGTCTGGAAAGGTAGTGTTCGACAGCAGTAAGGTCATGGGCATTAGGAATGTTAGTGTACAGGGAGGTGGCATCAATAGTGATGAGCAGGGCACCATGTAGTAAAGGGACAGGAACTGTGGAGAGTCGGTCGAGGAAATGGTTGGTATCTTTTATATAGGAGGATAGGTTCCGGGTAATAGGTTGAAGATGTTGGTCTAAGAGAGCAGAGATTCTCTCAGTGGGGGCACAGTAACCAACCACAATGGGGCATCCTGGGTTTATGGACTTTTTGGAAGCATGTAGAAGGTGGGAGTGTGGGGAGTGGTAGGTGTAAGTAGAGAGATGGACTCTGGGGAGAGGTTCTGGGATGGGCCTAAGGATTTGAGTAGTGACTGGAGAAATTCTGGAAAGTTAACAAGGGGTGGTTTGGAGGCAGTGGAGGTGGATCACAGTTGGATGGAGGAGAGAACTGAGTTAGGCAAGGTTCAATATTGGTCTTTGGTTGAGTCTGATTGGTCGGGTTGGTAGCGAAAAAGTGTTTCCACTGTAGGGACTGGGAGAAGGAGAGAAGGTCTTTAACCAGTCCTGCATGTTTGAATTTGAGAGTGGGGCAAAAGGTGAGGCCTTTGGAAAGGACTGATATTTCTGTGGGCCTAAGGCTTCGGGAGGAAAGGTTTGTAACTGTGTTGTGGGTCTGTTTAGGTTCTGGGTTCTGTGTGGTGGTGGGAGGGAGTTTTGGAGGGTGTGGTAATTGTAGTAGGTCTGCGGGACAGGGTTTGTCAGCCATGAGGGGGTGTGGAGGAGGTTTGGAGGTGGTTGTGGTTGTAGAAGGGGTGGACTGTGGTACACCAAGGCGGGAGTAGGAAGTGAGTAGGATGGGGAGCTTTTTGAGGTGGTGTTGTGCATGGTGCTCAAGTTCCTGCAGGGAAAGAGTTTCAATGTGTGTTATGGGTTCCAGGAATTTGGGATTGCATAGCAGGAGGATTTTGCGGATGGAGAGAAGGTACTGCAAGGAGGATTGGGCTTGATTGATACGGTTTTGCAGGACTACGTTGGTGAGGGCTAAGGGTTGGCGGAATCTGAACACGTGGAGGTCACTGTGGAAGGAGGGGTAATTTGATGGTAAGGCCATTAGGGGGGATTTAATGAGCCAAGCAACAACACAGGAACAGTATGTGGGACTGGTATCTGGCTAGGGATAAGGAAACTTTTCTGTATTGATGCAGGTGGAAGGAGCAAGGATCCACGGTGGTGCAAAAAATTACATAAGAAAGTAGAATTACATCCGAAAAATTACACAAAAATACGCCCAAATACGTGTGAAAAGTACGAAAAGCACGAAATGGACGCACAAGGGGGGGGGGGGGGGGGACACGAGATGTAGTCTGAGAAAGATGACGATAATGGAATGTGAGAACTCACTAATATTTGCAAGAAGTCACAAGGATCAAAGTAGAGAATAACTAATCAATAATAAACATATATTACTGTGGGTAGCAGGTTTAAGGGTGGATAAGCATAAGGAAGACAGCAGATGTGACTGGACGAGGAGGATTTAGTGGGTGCGAACAGGCATAGATGTAAGATCGTGTGGCACCGGAAAAGTGTGGGAGATAACATGCAAAAATCTGGGAACTGAAACAGGGAGCATGATCAGTTTGAAGGTATAGGCTTCATTATATCAGCGGGAGTAATGTGGGACCTAGGATGCTGCACTAGCAATCAGCGTGGTCTTGAGGCCATCTGTTGCACATGGTCGAGACAGTTGAAACAGTGTGGCAGTGCGGTTTGTATGGCAACAAGAGAAACACAGGAAAGGAAAGAAAGAAGGGTGGACATTGAGTATAGCAGATGCAAAAGAAAGTAGTTACAAAGGAAAACAGCACAGGGTTAGGATCGAAGAAAACCCATCAGGCAAAAATCAAACAATGGAAATTCCAGGATGGAATGTAACAATACCAAAGAAGGAAGGTTGCTACTCACTATATAGTGGAGATGCTGAGTCACGATAGGCACAACAAAAAGATTCACACAATTAAAGCTTTCAGCCATTATGGCTATTAAGGCTGAAAGCTTTAACTGTATGAATTTATTTATTTATTTATTTATTTATTTTTTGTCTATCATGACTCAGCATCTCCACTATATGGTGAGAAGCAACTTTCCTTCTCTGGTATAGTTTTAAATATTAGTCATATGCTGTCATTCACCAAAATATTCAATATCTCAGACCATTTGTCAGATACAAGGGATTTATGAATACTTCATTCTGCCTCTTTCACAGGCTTTCATATAATGCAACATGTTATCTACATCTCATATGCAGCAACATATGATGTAACATATACCAAATGCAGATTCATAGCGACCCATATATTGCACTTGCAGTAGTTTACCTAATGCAACATGTTATCTACATCTCATATGCAGCAACATATGACATAACATATACCAAATGCAGATTCATAGCGACCCATATTTTGCACTTGCAGTAGTTTACCTAATTCCAAAATATCACAATAACTGTGACCATTAGTGATATTATAGGCAGTTCATCATGAAGCTGACAAAATAAGCTATGAGGTGTGAGAATCAGATTATTATTGAATAATGTCTTTAAAATCATTTGAGGAAGATCACAGATTGGCCAGCTCGTGCAGCTTGCTTTTCACACAGTCAAAAGAGCTTGACAGATTCTGCACCAAGTAGGCCTGGCATCATCGTCACCTGCTGATACACTCAGCACATGTCTGCAACTACACTTCCCTCCAATCATTCCATGCTGAACTTTCAAAAGTTACAACTAATTTCATACACACTGTATGTTAACAGACACCAATTTCATACACACTATACTTCCCTCCAATCATTCCATGCTGAACTTTCAAACGTTACAACTAATTTCATACACACTATATGTTAACAGACACCCACCCTTTTGCATTTACCTCCCAGAGGCATGGCAACCAATAGGTTTCCAAACAAGTGAAGTGAGTCTCAGTGGTTCAATTTCAGTTTTGGTGGAAGAGAGTATCTCAAACTTGTTGGTTATAGGAATTGTTATAACAGCCTATGTTCTCCCAGGTCCCTGCCTCCCTTGATTGGGACACCTGCCCTACCATTGCTTTCCTGATCCCTGTGTGTAGGGAGAACATGAAGAATGATTTCTTAGATGACTATGTGCACACTGTAATAAGGCTAATCCTGTATTCACAGTCATGACAGAAGCAATACTAGGGGTTTCCAGTAGATTCCTGGATTCCTCACTTAGTTGTGGTTCTTGAAACTTTATCAGTTGATCAATGTCCTTCAAGGACCTGCTAATTCAAGTATTTCAGCATCTCTGTGACATTCTCCTGTGGTTCGAACAAACTTGTGAATATTTGTGCTGCTCTTCCTTGTACAGTTCAATATCATCTGTAAGTCATATCTGCTGTGGGTTACTCACACTTCAACAGTATTCTGGGATGGGTTGCACAATATTTCGTAAGCAATACTCTGTGTAGCCCAACTGCATTTTTCCCAGTATCCTGGCTATTAGCCAAACGTCTGTCACCGACTTTACCTGTGACTGCGCCTATGTGATATATCTCTACAAATTTTGTATTTATAACCCTGTATTCACCTGACCAGTATTTGTATCAGATGACTGATTCCACTTGTAACTCATTATTACTGCAGTCACGGATAGTAGTGTAACTGTCTGGAGTCTGGATAGTACATTAGGTGACAGTATTGGGTTGTCAAGCTCAGGATCAGGCCAGACTATTGGCCCTCAGGCATGAGAGAAGAGTGGCTTGGTGCGAACATCCTGCTCTGTACCCAAACACGCTAATAAAACATAATTAATAAACAAGCATTTATTGTTCCAAAATGCATTTTGTCTTCATTCACACCTGCCGGCAGGCAGCAAGGTGCTAGCTGTGCCACAGTATGCTGACACATAAACATGCACTGCACTGTCTCAGCCATTGCAATTGTGGGGGTGCGTACTCGGCAACCTGTGATGTAATAGCGTGTTGGCCACAGCATTGCTGGTATTGTCTGCACTGCCTCTGGTTTTAGCAGCATGGGGCAGTGGGTTACAAGAGCACGTTCGTTGACATCGTAGACTGCACCCTGTTAAGTACCCACTGGCCCTGCACAGAGTGTATGGAACCAGACTGGGTCGCTCTGCAGCCTCCAGCAGGAGTCAGGCCCACAGCATCAGAGTATGTCTGCAGGAACGGAAGATGGGTAGTGGCTGTGGCATGTCACTGTGCAATGATGATTATTGGGTGCTCCCTGATCTACCAGTTAGGCCTCTAGAAGGCCTGATGGTAAATGTCACCCACAGCTTCCCATTAGCCTTGACTCGAATGGCAGCACTGTGGCTTGCAGTGGCAAAGTCCACCTGGTAGGACTCGCTGTTCCATCAGACTTTAAAGATGGTCTTAACAGTTACAGGATGTAACGACACACATCCTACCCACAAGTTTGTCAACTGTGAACTGAGTACAAGTAGATCAAGCCACTGGACAGGTGTAATATTTGTAAAGGAGCTGCCTCGAGTGTGTTGCTAATGCTTGGTGATGATGACTTCACTTCACCAGCTTTTCATGACTGGTCAGATTTCTGGATGCTTCAGCTGTAGCTGAAAGGCATCTTAACTTCATCTTTCAGAAAAAGTGGAGGACATATTCTGCAGCATTGGTGCTCTGAGTAACCATTCTTACATCTGACTTATGGCTTGTTACTTGATGCTGCATGGTCAACACAGTGACAGCATCCTCCTCTCTCTGTGATGTCATTCTGTTTTACTGGCACTTTGGACACTCAGCTCTTACAGTGTGTATGAATTACCTCTATCTTGTGATGACATTAATGTGCCATCAACAGTCCTTCCTTGTTGGCATTCTGCCCAACAGGTGCATATTACTCTGCTTTCCTCACCTCTTGTATTAACAGGGGAAGACTTCTAAAATTCTACTCGAACATGAGCCTATTATTATGGGACACTTCATTCCTTCATCCTTCAATAATTTTTCCTCATTTAATTAGTAACACATTGCTCTTATGCACACTTAATTATTCTTTATTCATACTGGTATTCCAGCTAAAGGGTGTCTAATAAACTGGTGACGCTGAAGGACATACTGGTTTCATCTAATTTAGAAGGCCACATAAATCACATTAAAACCACTAAATTACTGGAAACTGTGACACTTATAGTCATGATACCATTATGCTGTCTACTACAATACTGATGGAAATACTGAAGCATTTGCTCTACTGAGATTCAGCCCTTCTGTGACACTACTAATACTTCTAGTGAGCATAGGAGATTCGTGTTCAAGGTAACATTCAGGAAGGATAATTCTAAATCCCCCCCACCCCCCCACCCCCATGAGCCATGGACCTTGCTGTTGGTGCAGAGGCTTGCATGCCTCAGCGATACAGATAACCGTACCGTAGGTGCAACCACAACGAAGGGGTATCTGTTGAGAGGCCAGACAAACGTGTGGTTCCTGAAGAGGGGCAGCAGCCTTTTCAGTAGTTGCAGGGGCAACAGTCTGGTTGATTGACTGATCTGGCCTTGTAACACTAACCAAAACAGCCTTACTGTGCTGGTACTGCGAACGGCTGAAAGCAAGGGGAAACTACGGCCGTAATTTTTCCCGAGGGCATGCAGCTTTACTGTATGATTAAATGATGATGCCGTCCTCTTGGGTGAAATATTTCAGAGGTAAAATAGTCCCCCATTTGGATCTTCGGGCAAGGACTACTCAAGAGGATGTCGTTATCAGGAGAAAGAAAACTGGTGTTCTATGGATTGGAGCGTGGAATGTCAGCTCCCTTAATCGGGCAGGCAGGTTAGAAAATTTAAAAAGGGAAATGGATAGGTTAAAGTTAGATATAGTGGAAACTAGTGAAGTTCGGTGGCAGGAGGAACAAGACTTCTGGTCAGGTGAATACAGGGTTATAAATACAAAATAAAATGGGGGTAATGCAGGAGTAGGTTTAATAATGAATAGGAAAATAGGAATGTGGGTAAGCTACTACAAACAGCATAGCAAACGCATTATTGTGGCCAAGATAGATACGAAGCTCATGCCTACCACAATAGTACAAGTTTATATGCCAACTAGCTCAGCAGATGACGAAAAGATTGATGAAATGTATGATGAGATAAAAGAAGTTATTCAGATAGTGAAGGGAGACAAAAATTTAGTAATATGGGTGACTGTAACTCGATAGTAGGAAAAGGAAGAGAAGGAATCTTAGTAGATGAATATGGAATGGGGCTAAGGAATGAAAGAGGAAGCTGCCTGGTAGAATTTTGCACAGAGCATAACTTAATCGTAGCCAACACTTGGTTCAAGAATCATAAAAGAAGGTTGTACACATGGAAAAGCCTGGAGATACTGGAAGGTCTTAGACAGATTGTATAATAGTAAGACAGAGATTCAGGAACCAGGTTTTAAATTGTAAGACATTTCCAGGGGCAGATGTGGACTCTGACCACAATCTATTGGTTATGAACTGTAGATTAAAACTGAAGAAACTGCAAAAAGGTGGGAATTTGAGGAGATGGGACCAAGATAAACTGAAAGAACCAGAGGTTGTAGAGAGCTTCGTGAAGAGCATTAGGGAACTATTGACAAGAATGGGGGAAAGAAATACAGTAGAAGAAGAATGGGCAGCTTTGAGAGATGAAATAGTGAAGGTAGCAGAGGATCAAGTAGGTAAAAAGACGAGGGCTCATAGAAATCCTTGGGTAACAGAAGAGATATTGAATTTAATTGATGAAAGGAGAAAATATAAAAATGCAGTAAATGAAGCAGGCAAAAAGGAATACAAATGTCTCAAAAATGAGATCGACAGGAAGTGCAAAATAGCTAAGCAGGGATGGCTAGAGGACAAATGTAAGGATGTAGAGGTGCATATCACTAAGGGTAAGATAGATACTGCCTACAGGAAAATTAAAGAGACCTTTGGAGAAAAGAGACCACTTGCATGAATATCAAGAGCTCAGATGGAAGCCCGGTTCTAAGCAAAGAAGGGAAAGCAGAAAGGTGAAAGAGTATATAGAGGGTCAATACAAGGGCGATGTTCTTGAGGACAATATTATAGAAATGGAAGAGAATGTAGACGAAGATGAAATAGGAGATATGATACTGCGTGAAGAGTTTGACAGAGCACTGAAAGACCTAAGTCAAAACAAGGCTCCGGGAGTAGACAACATTCCATTAGAACTACTGACAGCCTTGGGAGAG
Source organism: Schistocerca americana (assembly GCF_021461395.2). Lineage (NCBI taxonomy): Eukaryota > Metazoa > Arthropoda > Insecta > Orthoptera > Acrididae > Schistocerca > Schistocerca americana. The sequence goes on from NC_060126.1 coordinate 366,283,535, forward strand.
CCAGGCCTAACAAAACTCTACCATATAGTGAGCAAGATGTATGAGACAGGCAAAATACCCTCAGACTTCAAGAAGAATATAATAATCCCAATCCCGAAGAAATCAGATGTTGACAGATGTGAAAATTACTGAACTATCAGTTTAATAAGCCATGGCTGCAAATTACTAACACACTAAGACACAGCTGCAAAATACTAATGCGAATACTTTACAGATGAATGGCAAAACTGGTAGAAGCCGACCTCGGGGATGATCAGTTTGGATTCCGTAGAAATGTTGGAATACGTGAGGCAGTACTGACCCTACGACTTATCTTAGAAAATAGATTATGGAAAGGCAAACTTACATATCTAGCGTTTGTAGACTTAGAGAAAGCTTTTGAAAATGTTGACTGGAATACTCTCTTTCAAATTCTGAAGGTGGCAGGGGTAAAATACAGGGAGCAAAAGGCTATTTACAATTTGTTCAGAAACCAAATGGCAGTTATAAGAGTCGAGGGACATGAAAGGGAAGCAGTGATTGGGAAGGGAGTGAGACAGGGTTGTAGCCTATCCCCGATGTTATTCAATCTGCATATTGAGCAAGCAGTAAAGGAAACAAAAGAAAAATTCAGAGTAGGAATTAAAATCTATGGAGAAGAAATAAAAACTTTGAGGTTTGCATGACATTGTAATTCTGTCAGAGACAGCAAAGGACCTCGAAGAGCAGCTGAACAGAATGGGCAGTGTCTTGAAAGTAGGATATAAGATGAACATCAACAAAAGCAAAACGAGGATAATGGAATGTAGTCGAATTAAACCAGGTGATGCTGAGAGAATTAGATTAGGAAATGAGATGCTTAAAGTAGTAAATGAGTTTTGCTACTTGGGGAGCAAAATAACTGATGATGGTCGAAGTAGAGAGGATATAAAATGTAGACTGGCAATTGCAAGGAAAGCGTTTCTGAAGAAGAGAAATTTGTTAACATTGAGTATAGATTTAAGTGTCAGGAAGTCGTTTCTGAAAGTATTTGTATGGAGTGTAGCCATGTATGGAAGTGAAACATGGATGATAAATAGTTTAGACAAGAAGAGAATAGAAGCTTTCGAAATGTGGTGCTACAGAAGAATGCTGAAGATTAGATGGGTAGATCACATAACTAATGAGGAGATATTGAATACAATGGAGAGAAGAGAAATTTGTGGCACAACTTGACTAGAAGAAGGGATAGGTTGCTAGGGTATATTCTGAGGCATCAAGGGATCACCAATTTAGTATTGGAGGGCAGTGTGGAGGGTAAAAATCGTAGAGGGAGACCAAGAGATGAATACACTAAACAGATTCAGAAGGATGTAAGTTGCAGTAGGTACTGGGAGATGAAGAAACTTGCACAGGATAGAGCAGCATGGAGAGCTGCATCAAACCAGTCTCTGGACTGAAGACTACAACAACAACAACAATTCTAAATTGACAAAACTTACAGTTGTTTTCCGGACCAATACAAAACTGACTGTGTCAGTTTAATAATAGTTATACCATTGACTGTAGCCAGGAGATGGAATGTTTTGCACACTGTTACGGGTTGTACCCTTAATTTGTATCCTGCTGTCCTGCAATTCCATCCCAATCATGTCCTTTGGTTATCCTTGCTCATAACAGTTTACTATTATCATATCTGGAGTAAAAGCTGAATAGATCCAGCGCATACCCACATTCTGGAAATAAGGGTGTAGCGACAGCATTTCTTTTTTACATTCAACTGCTTCCATCTCCTTATATGCTTTTTCCCCAATCTGAACTATTCTAGTTGGACAGATCATAATGCTCTCTCTGTGACACTCTTGTAGTTCCTTTATTGGCATTAGCAAAGGGTTCTGTTGTCATTGCAGTATTAATAATACTTATTGGACCTTCATTTGTACCTATTTCCATCTAGTTCCCCATCTCAATAGGTATGGATGAACTGTGCAGCTGTGATAATGTGCAGCCATGCTTGCTATCGAGAATTGCACCAACACATGCAATCTTGCTGCATCCAGGCTGATTTCAACTGCTGATGTATGGTGAAACAGTGACAGGCTACACAATTCCACTACACATTGCAATTCCACAGTGAATTCTCCTCATGCCTTCCAAAGCCCAGATATGAACAACTGTGAAGGTAATAATATAGAGCTTAGTTGTCCATGCACAGTGTGATGGACTGACTCCTGCAATGCAGATACTTACATTTCTGCTTCATTCACACAATCTGCCAGCATGCATAGTTATCTCACCACAATCAGTCTACCATTCAGTTAATTCAGCCAGGTCGCCACTTTATTCAAATTGTTCTTTACTGCTCATACTGTATGCCATGTATATTGTGCCAACTCTGAGGTTAATTCTCATACTACTTTGGTGTTATTTAGACACTGTACTCTAAGTTTGTGAAGTTAGTGTTTTGCCACAGTTGTTTTATTAGCGTCCACTACTCTGCTTCAGATGCCTGATCTAATTTCTGTTTAGTTTGATGTCTTCATCAGTTTATCAATAATTATTTAATGTTAATGTTTTGTATTTTCATGTTTATTTACATTGTATTACAGACTCTGTCATATGCAAAACAGAGGATTTCAAAGGGGTTCAAATTGTTACCATTACTCCCACCTGTAGTTAAGAGGTCAGATTGACCACACCACGGCGTTAGTGTCCCATGTTTGCCACTATGTTAGTTAAAGGTTAAGGCACAAGTAGCTGCTTTGTATGCTAAGCTGATAGGGGCACTAGAGGCACCCCTGACACAAAGTTAGTTCACAGGATATATCATAATCAGTAGCAAAAATAACCCATTTCCACACTAATAGATTTCAGTTTATTTTTAAAGGCCTTACCAATAGCTCAAGGAATAGCAACTAAGTTAAGAGGGAAGAAGGAAAATGAGGGAGGGGCAAACAATTTGTTACTTGTATGAAAGAATGTTCTCTTATGTGCATCACTCAGCATCAAATGGCTTTCTTTGTTTTATGTTCCAGCATACCTGTCTTCTCTCCAATCCACACTGATGACACCAGAAACAACATTCCAGGCCTTCAGGATCATCATTGCACCTTTCAGTGGAGTCTTATTTTTTTAATTTCTGACATGAAATGCAATTTATAACTGACAAGGAAAAAATACAAGATAAAGTTAAAAATAAGTTCATCAGGTGGTAATTGTGCTATAAGACAGAAGGAAGACAAATAAAACATTGTGACAGAATGATAACAGACTATTATTTTTTACTCAATTGTGCTTGCTATATATGTACAAATATACTCAGGCTTAACAAATGTAGCCCCTAGTACTTAAAATTTGTCTGCTGATCAGTAAGATTGTATTATAACAATATGGTAATCACAGTCAACTTTCTACTATCTAGTGCCCTGAGAGCACCAGTGGAGAGAATCTGTGTGTACTAATGACACTGAAAACTGGTAAACATTAGTAGTTTCACAAATTCATAACATACTAAAATCCACCCCTGTAACCAAGTGGTCAGCATTGATTGCTACCATGAGAAGAGCCCGTGTTCAATTCCCAGCCCTGCCAAGGGTTTTTCCTTGTTGAGAGGACTTGTGTGGGATCCATTTAGCCTTGTGACACCAATCAAGGAGATTCTCAATCGAGAAGTAGCAACTCAAAGATCTGGAAAGTCGGCAAAATGGCTGAGAGACTGGAGTGCTGACCACATGCCCCTCCACACTGCATCCGAATGACTCCATGTGCCCGAGGATGACAGGGTCATCGGTTATCATTCATTAGGCTTTCAGGGTCTGGATGAAGATCTCATTTATAACATACTATAAATCTCAGATATGATAGTTTCACCTCAATCCTTTCATTGAAGGGTTGCACTGGAGATAAATTTTCTCTTTCAGAAAGTATGTGCCTCAACATTAATTAAACAAATTCTAATCAGGATTTCCTCAAATTTTGGTACTAGATCTGTTACTATTCGTAATATTTGTCAATCATCTATCAGTACATTGAAGTAACAATGGTCTACATGTCCAAATAATAGCTTTTATACATGTGCATTTAATGAAACCACAAATTCCTTGGTGTCCAGAGGAATAGCAAATTGAAGTGAAAAGAACACAGTGATATGTTTCCAGAAGTATCTCTGTGTTGGTCTGCACACAAAGTGTTTATGTATTTTAGTTACTTTGTAATAGGCTGTTCCAGTACTGCCCCTTGGGCATGAGTGCTGGACAGGACCCCGCAACTCGCTCGGAGGCCGGTGCATTTGGTAAAGGCTACCTGCCACATAACACAACTTCAAGCATTCTATGCATGTGTGAGTCACTTGGCCACTGCTGCTCATGGGTGTGAGCCCTGGGAATATGGTCATGTACCCTACAGCCAGGCTGGCTGGCTACTCATGCCTCAACTGTTTGCACCCCGCCCCCTCCTGCCCTTGCCTGTGAGCAACTGGCTATCCACAGGTGGCCACTCAAGCTGGAACAGCCTACTTTATAATGTCGCTGTTCACATTTTGAGCACCAATGTACTACGCCTTCTATTCTGTTGTGCAGCCAGGAGCCCTGGCTGTAAAATGGGAATGCTTACGCGTTCCCCTGTTCCCCCAGGTATAAGCTACATCCTTGGATTAGCAAATGCAAGAACAGTTATTGTGCTTATAAAGAATGGTATCAACAAAATCTCAGAAATGAGTAGTGAGGATTCGACTTCTATTGCATTTCCGTATCAAAAAAGTGAATGGATTCTCACGAATATGATATGCACTACACCTGATCACAGTGAACCACATAGTGAAAAAAATCAGGGAAGCAAATAACACTCATTGTAAATACATGTTGATAACAGCAGACATACAGATGGCAGAGGACACATGGTTTTAAACATAATTCAAAAACTTGACCCATTAGTGATGAATCGACTTGGACAGCAGAGCTGGCATAGCTACTAACATAGGCACTGCACAAAAAGAAGAGCGGTAAATAAAATTTCAAAGTGGGTGGTCAATTCTGGATTGACCAGCGGTAATCACAATATAATTAAAATAATTATTAATAATAGAAATAACACCAATAAAAACCTAATTACAACAGAAAGATTTAACTTGAAGAAAGCAAATTGTGACAAGCTACATGAAATGGTATCAAATGTCAGTAGAATATTATAAAGTGTAGACCTAAGGGTGCAAGCATTGCAAGAAATAATAAAAAAATATGCAACTCAAATGTATCCCTAAAACTGCTATCACATCATTACAGGAGATGTCATGCTCACTTGAGCTGATGGACATTAGGCAATGTACAAGGCAAGTTAAAAGGGAGATCAGAAGTCCCCAGCTGCTACCATCAAAGCAGCCCTACTGGCTTCAATGGGAAATATACCTGAGAAACCAGCTGAAGACCAATGTGTGGTGAAAGCCATTTAAAACATAGACAGAGAAAATAAAAAAATCAATCATTTTATCCACAGTGAAAACACAAAGATGGATCAAAGACTCGTGAATGGAGACAGTCAGCTGAATAGCTGCTTGGCAAACACTTTCTGGATGGTCTTCAAGAAGATTACTAACTCCCCGTGGAATGTAGATTTGTGCTAAACAATAAATACAAAATTTGTGTAATAACTACACTGTTCACTGAAGAAGAAATAGCCCTAGCTATAATGAAATTGGAAGCCAAGAAAGTTCTATGACTAGATAATATCCATGCCAAAGTTCTCAAACAAATAAAAGTACAAACTGTGCCATTCCTAAGCAGAAGTACCCAACAATTGCATAATAATGGGTAGGGTGCCTGCTATCTGGAAATTAGCAAAAACTGTTGCAACAAAAAAGCCCAAGGACAAAGTTCTGGCCAGTCTCAAAAGCAATAGAGCAGTCTGTTTAATTAATACTCATGCAAATATTCAGGAAAGGCTCCTCTGGGACAGGCACAAGGAGCTTCACAGACTTAATCAATGCCAGTTTCGTTTTAGGAAAGGGAAACTGATGTGTTACAATCAATAATTTCATTGTCAGATGGAACATTATGATCTCTGTATAAAAACACTAAATATGTTAAGCTTGATTTTGTTTTTAGGGTTGAATAGAGCTCAGGCAGATGGGAGTATGACTCATTCATTAGTTAATAATAACCATTCAAGTGAAGAAACCAGTGCACATAGTTATTCTTATTATGGTCCTGTGGCACCTTTTACTAGATGGAAGGCAAAGGAGTTACGGTAGCTGTACTTCGAGGCTGTAAAAGGAGGTAAGTGAAAACGGATTAATTTCTGGCTGGCTTGGACTATGTCCAAATCGCCATGTGTGTGATACGTAAAAATTAAGTGAGCATAATTCTCTTCCTTTCCATGAGCTTGCAGACTTTAACTTTCCAATTTCGTGGTCAAAACATGAAAGGAAAAATAGTTTTCTCCAAGTCATCTCTTCAGAGAAGCCTTCTACCTCCTGCATACCAATCTAAAATGAGACAGGTATTATTTTTTCTAGATCATAAAATTAACCATAATCATGAAGTATGGCACTATAAAATAATCCATTGGTACCTCTCTCTGCAATATAAATCTCTTTTATGTGCTGTGTCTAACAATTTCATTGAGAATCATTCTCAGATTGTGGGCATATCTGATTTTCAAAATTATTAAATTATTTTTCTCTCACTATGCAGTCAACAATTTTTCTGTCCCCATCCAAATGCGAGTCACACAGAAGGAGATTTTACAAAATGTACTGAAGATGCATGTAACCAGGCCATCCAAACAGTAGACACATGTAACAAAAGTTGCATAATAGCAATATTAACTGACATCATGGGAGCATTTGATAATTTATGGTGGCTCACAATGTTTGCCTGATGCTGTAAACTGCAGGTCCCCCAGTGTCTATACTACGGCTTTATAGATTACTGTTGGGATAGAATTGTGGAATGGTCAGCCAGCAGACAAAAAGTAATAAAAAGAACTACCAAAAAGTGCCTGCAGGAGTCAATTTGCAAACCAATATTTAGAGATTTTGCAATAAAATCTCAATTATGCCAATTGGAAGTAGATCACCAAATCGTTGGAGTGGTGGCATATGCTGATGGTGTCTTCGCTGCAGTATCAGGGAACTCAAGAACTGATTTGAATGAAATGGTGAATGGGGTCCTCTCCTGGATGCAGCGATGGTGCATAAACAACAAATTAACCATAGCCCCACAGAAAATCACATACATGCTTCTTGAAGGTCAACTTTCATTACATAGAAATCCTATATTCTTTGGCAAAATGCCAACTGAGCTTTTTTGGTGTTCCTCAGAATCTACTCATTAGACTTTACTGTAAGATGTGCAGATCTTAGACTAAAGGGTAATAACCAAAGCTGGACTTCTGAACAGTTATGACATCGTACATTATCTAATTGGATATAGTCCATATACAATTTACCTCTACCGGTTTAGCAGGAGAGACAATGATGTCTGTCATTGTGGTCATACGGGAACAACTGACCACATTATCTGTAACTGTGATGCCAATAATGAAATCAGGGAACAGACAGAGTCTAATCAATCACTCTAAGAACTCATAATAAATAATGAATGATGGGTAATAATAAACAATGCTGCTATCACCATTTCCCAGCACAAAAAGGATAAATTTACCAGGGTATGGCAGTTATAAAATTCCTCCCATCCTGCACATCATCAACATAGGAACACCAATGTGAGTAACAAATTGCTATGGAATGCATCTAGTGTAGTGAAAGCTGTGAATGCAAATGTTGCTTTATGAAATGTACATGTGTGACCAAGATCACAGCAACAAGAGGCAGGACCTGCAGTACCAAATTGGTGAAAGAGACAAGGATATGCACATCACAGGGAGATGCATAAGATGTGAAATGTACTACAGTACCATGAAAGACCAAATGTTTTTCCTAGACTGTGTTCAAATATACAAGAAAAGTGATTAAGGTGGAAGAGATACAGTGGTAATATGCTCTGACGCTGTTACAGAACATTTTTATATTTGGGTGATTGAGGAAGAATGTCAGACAATTTGTGAGGTGATTCTGCGTGGGAAAATAAACTGAAAAAGTCCTGTGAACATGTGTCCAAATTTTGATCATTACAGAATTGGAATGTGTTGAAGGCTACACACATCCATGAATAATTATGAAGACAAGTGTGAATAATACAGATTGAAATGCTGTGTAAGCGCTATTGTGGATGGAATAATGGTGAGACAGATGACTCGTCCATCCTACAAGAGGTCCCCCACCCATTTCAATGGAGTTGTCAAAGTGTTGGAGGGTGTGTTTTGTTGCAGATTGAACATCACCTTAGCAGGCCTTAATGCATGCAACAGTGTGGGTGATGCGACCAATGAGTTTTTCACATATATCCACCTTTGTAACATACACATTCTCCTTTAACCAGCCCCATAAATAAAAGTTAATGAGGTAAGTCAGGTGATCTGGCAGGCCAGTTAACAGGTCTACCATGGCCAATCCGCCTGTTGAGAAAATGAGTTGTTAAGATACTGGGATACTTGTGTGATACAGTGAATTAGTGATCAGTCATGTTGCAGGTATACTTGCCATTGTTGCTCCAATCTCACATCTTCAGTAAGGGCAGGTATGTCTTCTGCCAGGGAATGTGCATATGCTGTAGCTGTCATGCGATTTGGTAGGAACTCAGACCCTATCACCAGATCATCAATCATTACCATATTACACATTCACTGTGAACCTAACTTGGAATCTTGTTTCCCTAGTGTCATGAGAGTTCTCCATCACCCATGATGAGAATTGTATACGAGAAGTGTGGGTGTTCATGATTCCATTGAATGTAAATGTAACCTCAACTTTAAAAACATGTTTTGAATGACATCTCTGTGTGCAACCAACCACTCACAAAGTTTTTGTCTGCTTACTAAGTCGCCTGGACGCAGATGTTGCATGGGCTACACATGGAGTTGGTACAAGCCCTCAAAATGTAATGTACGCCACACTTGCATTTGTGGAATATCAAGCAGATGGCTAATGCACCATGCACTGATGGTAGGACTCCACTGTACCATTTCAATAATTTCTTCTCTTTCCTCACATTTCTTCTCTTTCCTCACATTCTGATGTTACATGAACACTGGTAGTGTTCCAGATGCATGTAATGTTTTAAAACCCCTGGGAAATACCCTGACACAGGTAGTTCATCAATCAGGAAAATGTCTCTGGTATTTTGTCACAGCTGCAGGGGCACTGTCATTACAGTATCTGTGCACAAACAACTTGTCTGCATATTCTGCATAGATGAATGTATGCAGTACATTGGTATTATGAATTGTGAATTGCATTTTATTTCTCTCATGACATACATTTGCAATCCACTTGGTTTGCTTATAGGAGACAGGTCAAAAATTTATAATTCAGTTACAAAGATTTTTACACTAATAAATAATAGCACTAAAGTAAATAATAATGCTATAAGGATATTTCTTGGAATATGTAACACATTGTATCCAGCTCCGATTTCCAGTTTGTCCTGCATGAATTCATTCATGAGTAATAACATTTCAGTGTCAGTGCCTCTTAGTTTTCTTTTAAGTGGACCTAAATTCTTGTTTCCTTTTAATTTATTACAAATTTTCTGAGGCAGTGGGTGGGGAGCATAAAATTGTTGCTAGTATCATGTGAATGGACAAAATGGTTTCCCTCAAAGTATTCATTCCTGGTGTACAAAAATATAATAATCTCATATATGTATAGGGTTGGCAGAGTTAATATTTTAAGTTTTAGAAATAATGGATGACATGGTTCTTTATGATTTGCAGCACACATATTTTGAATGATTTTTTTCTGTATTTTTAGTATCGGCACTACCTTTGTCAAGTTACCCCAAAAAACAATATCATTCCTAATAATGGATTCAAAGTAGCTTGTATATGCTACTTTTTGTGTGTCCATGTCAGTTGCAGCTGGTAATATTCACATTGTAAATGCAAAGCTGTTCAGTTTGTTTGCTAAGTATTTAATGTGTCCCTGCCAGCTCAAATTTTTTATCTACATTTAAACCAAAGAATTTGTCAACTTTTTCTATATCTTGATTGTTGTGGACCATCTTAATCTGCTCACATTTTGACTGTCTGGTTTTGAACTGCATCATGTGAGTCTTAGATATGTTTAGATTCAACCCATTTAGCTGAAACTAAGTTTCTAAGGTAGTGAGGGTACTGATCACAGATTTGGGAATTTTTTTTCCGAATCCTGATCTTCAATTAAGACAGCTGATGGGGAGCTGATATCTAATGGTAAGTCATTAACATAGAAGAGAGACAGGACTGGGCCCAATATGGAGCCTTGTGGAACACCCTGTGAAAAAATTTTTAAAATTTTTTTTATATTTATTTTATTTTATTTTTTCCAGGCAGGAAAATAATATGCACCATTTAAGGAGATTCTAACTCTTTGCTTTCTGTTTGATAAGTAGGATTTAAGATATTGTATGGCACTGCTGCTAATGCCATATTTTTCAAGTTTGTAAATAAGCAATGCATGGTTTACAGAATCAAACACCTTTGTGAAGGGGCAGAAAATTCTTGCCACCTTATTTCTCTTCTCTAATAATGTACTTATTTTCTCAATGGAACTGTTCATTGCATCTATAGTGTTTGTCTCCAGCTGAAAATCAAATTGATTGTTTAGGATAACAGAATATTTCACAATGAAGTTTTGGATTTAGGTAATAGCAAGCTTTTCATATATTTTAGATATGACTGGAAGAATTGAGATAGGATGATAATTTCCCATGATCTGTCTAGATCCCTTCTTGGAGAGTGGTTTGACTTCAGCATATTTCATTTCCTTTGGTAAACAGCCCCCTTCAAAACATTCGTGGACACAATGGGCTTGCTCAATTAAAACACACTCAAGCATGGCATGCACACAGCCTCATGACTGCTTACTGATCCATGAATGTACACTGGGTATGCTTGCAGACATCACAGTACTGCCATCTGCTAGAGAACCCCCACACCTCTTGTAGGGTGGATCAGTCATCTGACCCACCATTATTCCGTCCACCACAGTACCTACACAGCAATTTGGAAAAATATTTACAGCTATCTTCAAATTGATTCATGGTTGTGTGTAGTCTGCAATCAGAGATGTGCTCATAGGACTTTTTTGGTTTATTTTCACATGTGGAATCACCTCACAAATTGTGTGACATTGCTCTTGAATCACCTTGTATAAATGCATTATTTTTTTAATATGAGGGTAGTATTTATTGTTTGAAATGGCTCTTACTATCAAATCTTGTGTGTCCAGTATTCATTCTTCTTATTAAACTTTCATCTCACAACTTTTAGCCAATACAAATGCATGTAGTCTATCAAGTAACATTGCTACTGATAAATAATATGTTCACTAACATGTATAGACACATATTTAAAAAAAATAGTTTCTACTCATCATATAGCAGAGGTGCTGAGCCACAGATAGGCACAACAAAAAGACTGTCAGAAAGTAAGCTTTTGGCCAACAAGGCTTTCATCAGAAATAAAACACACACACACACACACACACACACACACACACACATACACCATGGCTGTTGAGGCCAGACTATGAACAGCAGTGCATGGTGGGAGAAGCAACCGGATTGTGGGGGTAAGGAGGAGGCTGGGCCAGGGAGGCTGAGGGATAGCAGGGAAGAGGTGAGGAACACCAAAGTACTGCTTGTGGGACCTTTTTTTTATATATTTCACCTAAGACAATAAGTATTAGCCAGCAATTCTGTCTCATAATTAATTTACTTGTTTAATGCTACGTGTTTGTGCAATAGTGATAAATAGGTTTAAGGTTGCATGAGTGAAGTGTAGGACACAATTTTATGATACCTAACATCCTAAACTACTTCAGCACAATTGACATGTTACCTATTTAAGATTTTTGTCCAGTGTCCCTATGAGGAAATGTCCATGGAATGAAACTCCACCTTGTATGCACTGTGAGCATTCCAACTCTCATTTCATCATCATCCCCATGATACAAATGAACAAACCCAATGAGTGTGACTATGGCTTGTGACTAAGGCTTGTGTTGCCATAGTTGTTGAAGTAGCTCAATCCTAAAAAAACACAAAAACAGCGAGAAGGGCAGTTTCTGTCACAGAACCTGAGGTCAACTCATGCCTCTTTATCAGCTTGTACACAGCAGCACTTGTGTGCTGCTGTCAGTATCTTCTCTGTGATTTTTTTCATAGCAGTAGTTCAGCAGCTGCAGAAGAAAACTTTTATTTGGTTGCCAGTTTTGGCAGTTTAAACTGTCATCTTCAGAAGTGAAGTATGCTCAAATCATTGAATAAAATAAATGTTTTCTTGTGCAGCTGAAGACTGACTTTTTGTCTTTGTTGGGGTATCTTCTCTTCTAGTGCAAGGGCTCAACATGTAATTCAATTGTATATGTGGCTCATGGTCTTAAAACACTGTGTGTTTCCAGTCAGTAAGAACAAAAGGCTGCCAGCCAACAAATACATAGCTCCAATATTCTTTGGACATATATACAGTGGAAAGAATCTCAATCTCAGTGGTGAAATATCTGATTTCTGCTCCTCTCAGTTTATAGCTGTATGTGGTGCTGATCCCAGTATTTCCCTCCGAGTCTACCTGTGTCAGACATTTGCCAGTTCCAATTCAGCTCACATCAATATACATGCGAACCACCTGATCAAAATCTGCATAACCCAGGCAAATGCTCCTCTAAAGTTGCTCTTTTATCTGATGAAAGGCTTCTCTCTGCTCCTTCAGTGTTCTACCTACTACAAAACCTCATACAACACTTGCATAAAAACTGCAATGTGCCCACAATTGAATCATTGTAGTCCTCAAAATTACAAATTCTATAACTCTGGTTGGATATTTTTTCTGCTGATTTTATAGTATATTTTCCACAGTGTGGTGCTTTCCTTCTGGTGAGATTTCAGAACCCAAAAATTCCAACTTCCTGGTGCAAAGAAATAGAAATGTACACTGACTCTCATTATCTCTAAGTTTCACTGTAAGCACTACAATTGATGCTAAATGCTCAGAAAATATTCTCTACGCACAAGCACTTCCATTGGAACAAGCCGTTTGGCCTCTGATTCTGTGAATCATTCAGTACTTTTATGCAAATTAAAAACTGGTTGTGAAGGAGTGTGATTGAAGACAGTGTACTATGTTATATTAGAAGAATGAAGGACTTGGATTTGTTTTACAGATTGAGGCAATGTTAGTGACAGTTGGTGGCCAGATACCCTCCCTGATAATACATAAGAATCAAGGAGAGATCCTAACAATAAAATCAATATAGAAGATGCTTCAGCTCTGGACTTCCATATGGATGTATTCTTGGGCCATTTTTGTTTGTTTGAGGTAACATAACACAGCCATAAAATTTGAAGTTAGTGAACTGTGCTGAGGATACACCATTTATTAGGTGGAATGCACTTAACATCTAGCAGTACTAAACCATAAAGAAAATTTTGATCTCATCACAGAACATCTACTCATGAATAAATTTACACTGAATGAGGATAAGACAGTGGTGATGAAATTCTTGTTAAATTATAACCAATTTGAAGTGGATACAAATACTGAATCACTGTTTAGAGATGAAGCATCTGATACACACAGATTTCAAGGCATTGTGATGAATGAACATCTTACATGGAAAGAGCACACGAGTTTCAGTTACTAAACTCAGCAGAGATAGATACATAAACCCAACTAGTCAATGTAACTCATTATTTGTTCATACCTCAAACACACAACAAGCAAGCACGCACATGTACAGAAATGATACAAAGCAAAACTAAAGCCAAAGATCTTCATTTCCTTCATTGAAGTTGTTTGGTTCACTGTCAATAGTAACCAAGTGCCCCCCTCCCCCTCCTCCCCAGTTGTTTGGAGCACAGAAAAGAGGAGGGACTAACAAGGCTGGTGTGGAACCACATCTGGTGTCATATGGTGGTCAGCCCGCATCAGGAGGACCACACAGCAAGCTTGCATGATTAGCCACATCATGGCCAGCCTGAAGAAAGGCTCAAATGGGTCTTTTATTGGTGACCAATGGAGGTCAAGGGCATGATGCCTGAAACAATGTAGTCTAAGAGTCAAAGGGATAGTCATAAGCATCTGCCCACATGGGAAAGGGGTGTCTCCATTGAGTGCCAAAAATCTTATGAAGGTGCAAGCAGCAGAACAGTAATGGAAAGGCAGCCATCTCTCGCAATTTTGGCCTCGATTTTGTCCTCATCGCCATCAAATGGTATCTCAAATGAGTGAAGCAAAGTTATGTGGGTGGTGGATAAGTCATCATATATGGATGGTAGAGCAAGAAACACGAAGAGTGTGCTGTCACAAAGTTGGATGGAGAGGTTCTTGATGTGAAAGTCAGAGATATCGACTCTGAACACAGTAGTACTGGGATGAGGGAGAGAAGAGCAACTGTGTATCCTTACTACACTTCCTGATAGGGAAGCATCACACAAAAAAACAGAACACTGGGGAGGGGGTGTCACATTGGGTGGAGTTGATGTCACACGAGGCAGGGGTGTCATTACATGTCACTTCTCCATGAGGTGCAGTAGCTGAGGAGGGCCTGTCATCCAGGGTCCAAGAGGGTTGTACTCTTTTGATGGAAACAATTTGGCATTTTCGATTGAGTAAGATGCCCATTGTGTTACTCACATGGCTGAGTCTCCTGTGTGGGTCTAAGTATGATGGCTGAAGTGCTGCCCAAACTGTGTCATTGTATAACATGGCAGCATGATGATTTCACAGTGAGCCAATACATTATGGCACGATGTGTGACCATGGGGCTGGGGTGTGTATGTTTACAAGATGTGAGCAGACATGCTCGACTAGGGCGGGAAGCTTGTCCCAGGGAGGGAGCTCGGAGTCTTTCCATGAACTTGGCTGGTGACACTAGGGGCTTGCCATAAAGGATATCTGCAAGAGGAACATTCAAGTCATCTTGTTGGCCAGAGCGAATATCGACTAAAACTCACAGTAGGGTGTCCAACTGGGGACCATCATGGCACATTAGAGCAGCTTTGAGTGTGTGGTGTTAGTGTTCTACAAGTTTGTTGCTCTGTGGATGATAAACAGTTCTATGGAACTTGTCAACAACAGCAGAGGGCACATAACTTAGTGAAGAGTAAGGACTTAAACTGCCATCCCTATTTCATGGTGCTAGATGAGGGACACCTGAATGTGCAATCCATGTGAAGATGAAAGCGTACATGACCAATTCGGCTGTCACATCCAAAAGAGGTACAGCCTTGACCCATTTGGTTACTTGATCAGTGGCTGAAAGAATATGTCTATACCCCTTTGCCCAGTGGTGGTTGTGTCCGATGTTCAATGTTGCTTCAGGACACAGAATGCAAGCACTTGTCCATGTGTTGTAGTCATTACTCATGCCAGGCCAAACAAAATGCTCCATGATGAGGCATGTTTTAGTAGCCTTGATGCTTGGGTGCTTGAGGTCTTGGGTGGCCTAGACAACCATCTATCACAGAGGGACTAGGACAAGGCGGCGGAGGCTGACCGTAAACGTATAACATGATATAGGGACTGAAGAGCCAGGAAGGCAGTGAGACACCAAGGTCTGCATTGAGTTGGGGCCCTGGTGCAGATTTTGAAGTCCAATGTTGATCACCTGTCACAGTACCAGCTTGTGCAAAGGGAAAGTGATGGAGTTCACTGTAGAAAGGAAATTCACAATCACATCGTCCTGTGCTGGGTTGCAAATAGCATTGGCAAGTGGCTTATGGACTGTAAAAATCATAAATGTGCTTCCTTCAGTATCAACACTGAAGTATCTCATGGCTTCATATACCATGAATAATTCACAGTTGAATACTGACCACTTGCATTGGGAAGCTCTGAGTCTCTTTGACAAGAACCAGAGAGGTTAGGTTGTATCACCAATGTGTTGCAGAAGAACAGTGCCAATTGAAGTGTCAATCATGTCAGCTGTGAGGGCAATGCATGTGTCTGGGACCAGAAGCATGAGTATGAAAGCATTTGAAAGAGCCATCTCGAGTGCATTGAATGCTTGAATCATTTTGTCTGACCACTGTAGCTTTCATTTCCCAGCCACAGGGTCTGTGAGTGGACCCTTGATGGAGACAATGTAGGACAAATGTCTGCAGTAGAAATTTACCATAATGAGAAAATGGCCTAAATTACTGTGAGTTGTGGGCAGGAGTAGACCATAGATGAAATCAACATAATCAGACATTAGAAAGATGTCATCAGTGGTGATGGTGTGACAGAGAAAAGTTGCACTCACACATCCTAACTGTGATTTGTCATAGTTAATTTCTAAGCTGTTGTCACTTAGGGCAGCCTGAACCCAGGCCATTTGATTCCCATGTTCCTTGACAGAGCGAGAGAAGATCGGAATATTGTTGAGGTAGGCATAGACATATGGAAGACTGAACAAGATAGAGTCAATGAACCTCTGCTGTGCCTGGGCTGTGTTTTCCAGCCTGTAGTGCATAGAGAAGAACTGAAATAGGCTGAACAGTGTAATGACTATCATTTTAGCAATGTTTTCTTGGAACATAGGGATCTGAAGGTACACTTTCTGGCAATAAAGAACACTAAATATTAATGCCCCATCAAGCAGATGGGTGAAGTCCTGGATGTGGGGGATAGTATAGTTGTCAATAGTGCTGCAAGTATTTCCAATAGTCACCACACAACTGGAATGAACTGTCTTTTTTAGGCACAAGGTGAATCAGTGATGGCCAATCACTGTCTGAGGGGCATTCAGTACCTGCACTTAAAAGATCATTAATAGTTGCTTTTGCACCCAAAAAAGGGTGGCAGGCAGTGAGCCTTATGATGTATGGGAGGACCTTCCATCATGGTTAACCTGTGGCAGGTGCTGTTAGTGATCACACCTAATTGTCCATCTTGCACATGCAAGGAAGGACCACAGTTGGAAACATACTGATACATGATCGTTAGGACACGTATGACATAAAGTGTCAATTCAGATCTCATGCAGCCACATTTACAGGCTTACATAAATTTTTTAACATTATTATTTTATTTATCTGGTCATTTTAAAACTAAATTCATTACACTGCTTCATATTTATGTCTACATCTATAATCTGCAAACCACTGAAGTACATGGCAGAGGGCACGTTCCATTGTACTAGTTATTAGGATTTCTTCCGATTCCATTTACATATGGAGTGCAAGAAGAATGACTGTTTCAATGCCTCTGTGAATGCTGTAATTATTCTAACTTTATTTTCTTGGTCCCTATATGAGCAATATATAGGGGTTGAAGTATATTCCTAGAGTCGTTATTTGAAGCTGGTTCTTAAAACATTGTCATTAGACTTTCTCATAGAAGTTTACATCTATCTTCAAGAGTCTGCCAGTCCATTTTCTTTGGTGTTTCTGTGGCACTGTCCCATGGGGTCAAAAAAAACCTGTAACCATTCATGCTGCCCTTCTCTGTATACATTAAGTATCCACTACTACTCCTATTTGGTATGGGTCTCAAAAACTGGTCGCATGAGTGATTTGTAAGCAATCTCCTTTGTAGACTGATTGTCCTCTGTCATGGACGTCACAGTTGCTTGCAGTGCGTAGATGTAGATATAGATTGCATTTTTCCAGTATTCTACCAACAAACCAAAGTCTACTGTCTGCTTTATCCATAACTGAACCTATGTAATCATTCCATTTCATATCCCTAGAAAGTGTTACACGTAGATATTTGTATGATTTGGCTGATTCCAGCAGTGACTCACTGATATTGCAGTCATAAGATACTATGCATTTTCGTTTCGTGAATTGCACAATTTTATATCTGTGTACATTTAAAGCAAGTTGCCAGTCTCTCCACCACTTTGAAATCTTATGAAGATCTGACTGAATATTTATGCAATTTCTTTCAGACATTACTCCATTATAGGTAACTGCATCATCTGGAAAAAGTCTGCTGAAGTTACTATTAATATTGTCTGCAAGGTCATTAATATACAACATGAACAGCAAGTGTCCCAACACACCTCCCCAGAGCACACCTCAAGTTATTTCTACATCTGACAGTGACTCTCCATCCAAAATAACATACTACATTCTTCCTACTAAAAAGTTCTCAATCCAGTCACAAATTTCACTTGATACCCCATATGCTCATACTTTCGACAAAAATTGTAGGTGTGGTACTGACTCAAATGCTTTTCAGAAATCAACAAATACTGCAGCTGCCTTACTGCCTTGATCCTTAGCTTTCAGTGTCATGTGAGAAAATTGCAAGTTGAGTTTCACATGATCATAGTTTTTGGAATCCATCATGGTTGGCATGGAGAAGGTCATTCTGTTTGAGATATCTCATTATGTTTGAGCTCAGAGTATGTACTTAATTTCATTTCAATTTTATAGAGGTTGAACTGCTACTAATTGATACTTACATAAAAATCTCATTCTCATTTTGCAATTCTAGAATGATTTTTAGAAGAAGTGAAACTAACTTTTCATTTGTATTTATGTAAAGAACTATTGTAAATGTAGGAACATTTTCCAACCAATAACATTCATGATATAATTGATCTTGTGAAGTGTTGTCTGTGAATGTATTTTGTAAATTTCAGTACTAAAAAACTAGGAACCAAGCAAAACTTAGTAATGCAATGTAGGAGGAGTGACTTGTTGCTCAATATTCTGATATCACTTTGTGAGTGCCAACCTGATTTTGATTGTAACCCTCAAACTTTCTGTCTGTAATAATGATTGATGCCACCTGTAATTATGGAAATGATATACAAGCAATGGTAAATCAGCCATGAGAGAGCCAGTTTTGTAACAGTTCTTGTGTGTGAAACTTGTGCCAGTTGAAGCAATAAATATGTAATTGTAGAAGTGAAACAGCTGGTCAAACTGATTACCTGAAAAGTGTCTTGGCATACAAATCATTAACTATGCTGTGAAGAGGTCAGGAAGTTGCATCAAATTTGGTGGAGCAGATTCTCACAATTCCTTTTACAGCTACTGCATTGCCAAAGTTCACCAGAAATGAAGACGAGTATTTTCTGCTAACTTTTACACCCACAGAAACAATGTATTAACTTGAGATAAACTGGGATTGCACCTCCCTGGCACTGTTGTAATTAAATTGTGGTGGAGAATATGGGATTATAGCTGCCCTGCAAATGAGATTTTGCTAACAGAATTTTGAGTTTCAGTTTCATTTGTGCAGTAATGGATGCTAATACAATGGGAAATTTAAAAGAAAAGACTGACATGGAAATCTGAAATGGACAATCTATTGATGCTGAAAGGTAAATAAAGAGATGTTAACTAAAAAGTGGACACAAAGAATTATCTTGTCATGGACAACTGAGATAAATGTTTTGATTGTTTATTCTTTCTTTTTTCTGTGGAGTCGAAATTTCAAGAGAAGACTGGAATTTAGGGTAAAGACTGAAATTTTCATTCAAATTTGTTTACCAATATGGCACTCAATATTAACCAAAGCAGTGTACCAGTAGAAAATCAGGAACATGTAGCAGACAATGTTGTGAGTTCAAACAACAGCATCACTGGCAATGAAAGTGAAATTGAAGTAAACAGTGAAGGAACACAGTACCACATTTGTGACAATGAAGCAAGAGGGAGTGTAATGTGAGTGCTTGTTCACTATTCCTTGGTTTTAATGAAACTAAAGCTGCAGTCTCAGACAGTGGAATTGCAGAATTATTGTCAAGGTTGTTAACTGAAACAACTAGTACTTTTACTAGTTCTTTAGGTGTCAGAATTACTGAGACAGCTAATACTTTAACTAATACCTTAGGTGCCCAAATTGCTGAAACAAACAGTACTTTGAAGGATCTTGAAACACAACTGAAAAATAGTAATACAAGAATAACTAAAAATGAAGAGGAGGTAAAACAGCTTTAAAATGAAGTAGAAACATATTGGAAAAAGATTGATGCTCAAGTTGGGTCTGTGGAAACAAAAACTGGTACTCTTGAAACAGAACACTATGTGAAAATTGCTCATAGATAGCACAATCTCAAAGTCTTCCAGAAAAATGTAGAAGATAATTGTGTTGCATTGAAAAATATGTCAGGTTTAGAATTTAAATTCAAAAAAATTAGAAGATCATTCTAATAATAGATAATCAGAGTTACTCTAAAGTCACTAATGTAGAAACACTTGTAACTACCAATAAAGACACATACAGCAGTGAAAAGAAAAATATGAAGAAGAAATTTACTGAGTTGCAGGAAAATTTTGTAGATAAAAGTCTTAGCAATAATTGTGCTGCCTTATGGAGTGACATTCCATTAAGCAATTTCCAGGTGACAGTAAAATTCACCCTGTTGACTCCTTGCACCTATGTAGGGACAGCTTTGTAAGTGGCATGACTGCAAATATAAAAATCAAATTTGTAAAGAAGTTTTTGGATGGGGAGGCACTATCATGGACAAATCAAAATATTAATGATGAATTTGAGAATGTTCTTTAAATAAGTTTTGGTCTAAAACAGAGCAAGCGAATTTTTGAATGGGCTGGTAAATAGAGAGGGGCAGGAGATCATGAAAGCACTTTGCAAAAAAACAACTCAGGAGACTAATTCATTTAAACAAACCATTTGATGAATTCATTCAGATTGATGCCTTGAAAAAGAAGGCTTCTGACTAGAGTGTGGTGGGGATCTGTGTATGGACTGGACAACCCTGTAGAGAAATTTATAAAATATGTGAACATATTCAACAGATCCTTGTAATGAAATGGAAATCAAGACAGTAATATTAGTAGAAATGACAGATATCAACCAAACAGATGGAATTGTAGTGACAATTGGATAACTTTAGGAGAGATGGCAATAAAGTTAGAAGTCATTATCAACATGGGGGAAATAGAAAGTATAGACAATGGAAAGACAGAGATAGGAATAGAAACGGTGAAATAGATAACAGGAATAGATCACAGGGGAGAGAAAGTAGGGAATGACATAGCCAGACACAAGACAATAGGAGCAATGATCAGGAAAACTGATAGTCACCTCAACAGGTGTCTGTAAGTTTGGGGCAAAAGAAAATAATTGGAATCACATAAAACACTGCAGAACCAAATTAGGCAATGTGAAGCCCCACAGATTCAATAACAAGGGTACTCTCCAGGTGGCCAGATTATGTTTCGATAGCAATTTCAGGAGAGCAATAAAGTTTGATTAATATAACAGAAGAGATTTAGAAACTAGGGAAAGACATGTATGTATACTACATGCAGAAACTTTTCATAGTCTATATAGTTAAGAGAATAATAAGAATGTGAGAGAAAGGGGGGGGGGGGGAGTGAAAGTGTTAACGATGTGATAACTTTGAACTTTATGGCATAAATAATCTGATGAAGAGTGAAGGTATTGGCAGTGTGAGTGTGAGTCTATTTCTTCTCATGTTGAAACTAGTGAGTCTTGTGATCTTGTGCCAAAGATGAAAACAGGAAGTGTTAACTGCAGTGCTGAGGCTGAGGAGCTTGATAATGATTCTATAATTTGTGGGGCTGAGGAGATTCATGATGAGGTTTCTACAATTTGCGGAAGTAAAGCTAGAGATTTTGTGATGTTGTAAGTGATTATGTTGTAGATGCATTGACAATGATTTGAGAAGTAAGATTAATGATGACTTAGATGGGATGGTGACATGAAGATGATAGGGATGATGATTCACTGATGTGTGTATGTTTGGAGGGGGGGGGGGGGGGCAGTGATGCATATCATATGATAGGGTGGCACAAGAGGATCAGGTGTTGCAGATGTATGTCATAAAATAAGGGAGCACTGATAGTAAAGAAGAGGAAAGATTAACTTGCATTGATGATATTTTAAAAGTTGCCTGGGATCATTACAGTGATATGGATGATTATGTTAATATTGTTGATAAGATAGAGGGTATTTGCAGTGAATTACATCCATTCTGGTGGAAAAAGAAAAACAAGGATAATTTAGAGAAACCTAAGATTCCTATAGGTGCTTTGCAACCAGTTTCTAATAACAAATGTGATAATAGTCAAGGAGAGGATCATATTAGCTATGAAGAAGTAGAAAATGATTTATTATTTAAAGAAAATGGTGGAAGTGATGGAAGATACAGGGGAGTCCTTACATCTTTGTTAAAACTTATAACTAGGATTGGGACTGTTTGGTAGATGCTGTCAGTCCAATCTGTGAAATTTCCAAAAAATTGAGAGGCAGAATTAAGTATAATAAGAATTTTATTGAATTATCTGTTATGGGTGTCAAGATTAACAGGGCTATTGTAAGGCACAGTAAAACAGTAAAGTTTCATGAAAGGCTAGTTGTAAATTGATGGTGTGCCCTCTGTGCAAATTTATCCTGTCATTCCTGAGCTTAATGAGGACTTAATTATGGTGGTTGTTCGGACTGTTAAAGCAAAGGTATGTTTTAGAACTGAGGAACTCATTTTTACAGAGCCAAAAAATGGGATTACTGGGAAAAGGAAACTGTTAATATTAAATTGCATTGGTGGAATGAATCAGATAAAACAGATTGTTTGTAATCATGTTAGGGGCTACATAATTAATGAAGAATACAGAACAAGAAGAGGATGTGTATTACAAAATGGTAAATTCAAAAGTTAACAAGGCTAATAAGATTGTCCAAGATCAGTAAAAGGAATTGAAATAACTGTTATTTGAATATCAAGATGTGTTTAGTGAGAAACAGGAAAGAGTGAGTAACTATCAGTATAAATTAAAGTTGAAACCTCACAAGCCATTTTTCATAAAACCTTACTCTATTCCAGTTTCAAAAAGGAAGTTGTTGAGAGGAGACTACAAAAAGTGAAGAGCTAGGGGAGGCCTTGAAAACGGTTTGAGTGAGGAAAGGGAAGAAATTGTTAGGAGGACCAGTGGTGAGACATGAGGTGTTTGTAATCGAAATCACTGTTTTAAGAAATGGTAAACGTAAGAGTTCTGTTGCATGATTATAATTATAATTATTATTATTATTGCCATTTTTATTATTACTATTATGTTATTGTTTTTGATTATTCATTATTGCATCACTTCATGCCTGTTACACTAGATAATGTCGCATATTATTTTAAAAGATAATATGTGACATTATCTGGTGTAATACTAGTAGTGTAGCACAAGGCCCAACCTCGTAAAGATTAGGCCTACTGAGTGACACCAGATACTCATAAAATACCTGTTACTATAGCTACATGAATAAGTTTGATATTAAAAGTTCCAGTATACACAGTTTTATTTATTTACTTATTTATTTATTTTAAGACCAATTCTGCGATCCTTCTTGTCTACAACTACTATCGCAAAGTCATAGAAAGATACCTGTTGTTTCATGGGCTTGAGCAGTCACTTTTCAATGAACAACAAAGTGAGAAAGTCTGGTTTGCATCTGCATATTTCAAAGAAAAGTTTTGATTCTATTCCCACCAAAAACGAGGCTTTTTGCTGAAGCACTGGTCACAGCAATGGTTAATAATTTCATTAGTTTTGATGCTTCAGGTACAGCTTCACTGAGACTTCAGGAGGTCTAAGTAGCATCTGGTTCCAGAATTCATCTGAAGAATATACCACAGGTAGTTCTGTCCTTAGTTGAGGGATATAAAAATGTCCACCATAAAACACCTCCAAGAAATTAAATTCAGCCTCAGGGAAGCAATCTGTACATTGGCTAAACTTTTCATAATTCATAAAGGAAAGAAACTCCATATCATCCAAGTCATCATACATATTAACTGATGAGAGACAGTATCAACTATTACACACAACAAAGCACAGCATCATGTTTCTCTGTCAGCCACACCAACCCATTGCTTCTTTCTTGGAGGCTCACTATTGTTTTCTTCTGGCTCATAGTAGACAACAGTTCTTCAAACTCACTTTGAAGTTCCTGTAACTCAATCTTAAATAGGCCAACTTTTGTCAAATAATAACTGACATGAAAGAGCTTAGTTTGCAATATTCTGAAAAGAGCTGCTGACATGGAAACTACACATGAAAAAACCATTAAGCAAGAACTGGAACTAAGTTACTTATGTGTCAGGTAAAAGCCTTTGGAAAACATTTGTAGTTTTCCATCCTGCACATTGGGATCATCTTTCATAAACCTGAAAATCTTTTGAGTTAACTCTTATAGTTCACAACTAGCTTGATTAATCTGCTGTTATACAACTATCTTGTGTTGGATACTAAAGAAAACTTCATTTGATTAATTTATTCAAAGCATTGGATCTTTTATTTGGGGAAAAATAAGTGAACCAGAAACTATCTGAAAAAATATTTTCCAGTCCCATATATGTTTAACAGACTTTTACAGTATGAAATTCAGTTCATGAGCATAGCAGTATATGAAGACAGAGGGGTATTTGCCTCTCACAAGTTTTCTACTCCATTACATTGCCCAACCATGATGGCACAGCCATCGTATGTTGGAGCTACACGTTTCCTACCACAATCAAACTCACATATGCAGCCAAGCAGATGTTCTGCTAAGGTAGCAGCACATGGGTCATCATTGACATCAACCAATTTCAAAAATCTCTCACACACATCACTAGTGGATAACACATATTGCAAAACAGTTGAAAGTTGGGACTGGCTTGAAACATCTGCCCTTTCATCTGTAATAATGGCAACAGATGGCATTTCTTTTAGTTATTTCAGCAATGGAATTGTTGAGGTAATTCTGTATGTGAGTTGGGATACCTTGAAAAACAGTTAAGTCTGCAATTGATTTGACAAACTTTCATCTTTTTGTGCGATTGAGTGTTACAGGTCAATATAATTGCTCTGATTATCACTGTCCTCTGTTTCATCATGTCCTGTAAAAGGAAGTTCTTGTGCCACTAGGAAACATGTAACATCAATTAAACCGCTTAAAATCTGTCTATTTTTCTTTACTTGTTTTTTATGCTTATGAAATTTATACCAATGAATTGTTCAAACAAAAATCTACCCTTGTGTCATTACAGATGTAATATGGTTCTTGCAATTTTTGTGCCGTTTCCTTAAGATGTTGAAATTCTTCATGTCACTCATGTCATTTTTTTGTCCACAACTTCTTGGAAGACAACAAAACACATGACCAACAGTTAAATTTTGGTTCTCTTTAGTGCCACATAACCATTTGTAAGAGGAGTACCTAGATTCTTGAAAACATTTGACATAATTTTTAGTTACTGTACTTAAATATGGAAGACCTGGTGTAGGGCATTCCTGTTTGATTACACCACTTTTCCCCTCAAAAGTAAGTCCTCCAAATGAATGTTTCCACAGTCTTTCCAGCACACATTTACAGTCTGATATGTTTGTATCTTCTGAGGAGCCTACTACTTGGTCCATATTGCTTCAGCAGACCAACTTCGCACTTATATAGAAACTAATTTAAAATCATACAAAATATCTTTGATCACTAAAACCATAATGAATAAATAATAATATGTACTAAAACACTATGAAACACTAACATATGTACCCTGATTTACATTTGAACACTTTCAGCACCATAGTGTGTGAAAGAATAAAATACATGTCCTTAGAAGAGCTAGGGAATTGTAGGCAGTACATGAATATTAACTGCCCTTTAACAGATGCATAGCCCTACTCCTCTTTTTCTAGTGGAAGTGAGAGAGGGGATAGATCTTGCAATGGGATGCGCATGCACTGTTAATTGCTGTTGCTCAGAAGTTACAGGAGTCTGCAGGTAGCTGAACAGCACCTTTGGCCTCCTAAACAGTGACTGGCAAGCAATTAATATCTTAAATGTCCCTGGGCTAATAGTGCATTTTACAAGTATAAAGTATGCCTGCAAGTGAAATTATAGAAGAAATATATACAAAGAACGTTTAAATTTTTTAAAAAAATGTTTTTTCTGTAACTGCAATTGGCGATTGCAACATTTACTGGCATGCCTCCCCCATGGGGAGGGTCATGAAACAACAATTTAAGAAAACAGAGACATGACAGAAAAGTAAAAATTGCACAATTCAGAATTGGGGTACAAATGTTTTGACAAATATATTGGAACATTTGAAGTCATAGCAAATCCTCATTCAAATACCTACGGATTAAATTTTATCCTAAAACACGGGAAATATTTGGGTTAAGGAATATTGTTGTTGTTGTTGTTGTGGTCTTCAGTCCTGAGACTGGTTTGATGCAGCTCTCCATGATACTCTATCATGTGCAAGCTTCTTCATATCCCACTACTGCAACCTACATCCATCTGAATTTTACCCTCCACACTGCCCGCCAGTACCAAATTGGTGATCCCTTGATGCCTCAGAACATGTCCTACCAACCGATCCCTTCTTCTAGTCAAGTTGTGCCACAAATTCCTCTTCTCCCCAGTTCTATTCAGTACCTCCTCATTAGTTATATCATCTACCCATCTAATCTTCAGCATTCTTCTGTAGCACCACATTTCGAAAACTTCTGTTCTCTTCTTGTCTAAACTATTTATCGTCCATGTTTCACTTCCATACATGGCTACACTCCATACGAAACGACTTCCTGACACTTAAATCTATACTCGATGTTAACAAATTTTTCTTCTTCAGAAACGCTTTCCTTGCCATTGCCAGTCAACATTTTATATCCTCTCTACTTCAACCTTCATCAGTTATTTTGCTCCCCAAATAACAAAACTCCTTTACTACTTTAAGTGTCTCATTTCCTAATGTAATTCCCTCAGCATCACCTGATTTAATTCGACTACATTCCATTATCCTCGTTTTGCTTTTGTTGATGTTCATCTTATATCCTCCTTTCAAGACACTGTCCATTCCGTTCAACTGCTCTTCCAAGACCTTTGCTGTCTCTGACAGAATTACAATGTCATCGGCAAACCTCAAAGTTTTTATTTCTTCTCCATGGATTTTAATACCTACTCTGAATTTTTCTTTTGTTTCCTTTACCGCTTGCTAAATATACAGATTGAATAGCATCGGGGAGAGGCTACAACCCTGTCTCACTCCCTTCCCAACCACTGCTTCCCTTTCATGTCCCTCGACTCTTATAACTGCCATCTGGTTTCTGTACAAATTTGAATGAGAGTATTCCAGTCAACATTGTCAAAAGCTTTCTCTAAGTCTACAAATGCTAGAAATGTAGGTTTGACTTTCCTTAATCTATTTTCTAAGATAAGTTGTAGGGTCAATATTGCCTCACGTGTTCCAATATTTCTATGGAATCCAAACTTATCTTCGCTGAGTTCGGCTTCTACCAATTTTTCCATTCGTCTGTAAAGAATTCGCGTTAGTATTTTGCAGTTGTGACTTATTAAACTGATAGTTTGGTAATTTTCACATCTGTCAACACCTGCTTTCTTTGGGATTGGAATTACTACATTCTTCTTGAAATCAGAGGGAATTTCGCCTGTCTCATACATCTTGCTCACCAGGTGGTAGAGTTTTGTTAGGCCTGGCTCTCCCAAGGCTGTCAGTAGTTCTAATGGAATGTTGTCTACTCCTGGGGCCTTGTTTCAACTTAGATCTTTCAGTGCTCTGTCAAACACTTCACTCAGTATCATATCTCCCATTTCATCTTCATCTACCTCCTCTTCCATTTCCATAATATTGTCCTCAAGAACATCGCCCCTGTATAGACCCTCTATATACTCCTTCCACCTTTCTGCTTTCCCTTCTTTGCTTAGAAGTGTGCTCCCTGCCGCCGTTGGATAAGCAGCTGCAGCAGCAAGTCACTTATTTGTTACATAGTTTAATTCTTAATTTTTTTTGCGTGTTTTTGGTACTTGCATTGTTTAATTCATAAATTTCGGGCATATTATAGTATTTGAGAGTGTAATATCGCGTTTTAGTACCTGCATAATGTAAAATCGCATAGTCGTCTGTCTTCTGTTTTTGTTTTGAACGGCCAGTGTCGGTTGGTCGCAGCCAGTGTGCTCCCTGCTGCCGTTTGATAAGTAGCTGCAGCAGCTAGTCTTATACTCTTAGCTCACTTATTTGTTACATAGTTTAATTCTTAATTTCTTTGTGTGTTTTTGGTACTTGCATTGTTTAATTCATAAATTTCAGGCATATTATAATATTTGAGAGTGTAGCATCGAGTTTTAGTACCTGAATAGTGTAAAATCGCGTAGTCTCCTTCTGCCGCCGAGCAGTGTGTCAGCAGTGTGCAAGTAGCAGCATTACTGCATCTATTAGGCAATCTTCTATTTTAATAACCATTTAAATTTTGTGTCAAATTGTTTGTGCTCTCTGTAGATTAGTTCAGATGTTCTTTGCACAACAGTTTTTAGCATGGATAGGGACTGCAACTGCTGTGTTCGGATGCAGGCTGAGTTGGCATCCCTTCGCTCCCAGCTTCAGGCAGTGTTGGCTTCGGTCACACAGCTTGAGGCTGTTGCCAATGGGCATCACTGTGGGGGTCCGGATGGGGGTTTGTCGGGGACGGCCACCTCGTCCCACGCATCCCCCGATCGGACTACGACTGTGGCTGCCCGGGATACTGCCCATATTGGGGCTGATCCCTCACCTGTGGTAGCGTGGGAGGTCGTCTCGAGGTGTAGCAGGGGGTAAAAGACATTCTGGAGGGCTGAACGGAAGGCCTCTCCAGTTTGTCTGACGAACCAGTTTCAGGCTCTGTCTCAGGCTGATACTGATCTTCGGCCGGACATGGCTGCTTGTCCTGTTCCAGAGGTTGCCCCTAAATCTGCAAGATCCAGGCGGTCACAGAGGGTGGGCGTACTGGTAGTTGGGAGCTCCAACATCAGGTGCGTAATGGGGCCCCTTAGGGATATGGCAGCAAGAGAGGGGAAGAAAATCAATGTGCACTCCGTTTGCATACCGGGGGGAGTCATTCCAGATGTGGAAAGAGTCCTTCCAGATGCCATGAAGGGTACAGGGTGCACCCATCTGCAGGTGGTCGCTCATGTCGGCACCAATGATGTGTGTCGCTATGGATCAGAGGAAATCCTCTCTGGCTTCCGGCGGGTATCTGATTTGGTGAAGACTGCCAGTCTCGCTAGTGGGATGAAAGCTGAGCTCACCATCTGCAGCATCGTCGACAGGACTGACTGCGGACCTTTGGTACAGAGCCGAGTGGAGGGTCTGAATCAGAGGCTGAGATGGTTCTGCGACCGTGTGGGCTGCAGATTCCGCGACTTGCGCCATAGGGTGGTGGGGTTACGGGTTCCGCTGGATAGGTCAGGAGTCCACTACACGCAGCAAGCAGCTACACGGGTAGCAGGGGTTGTGTGGCATAGGCTGGGCGGTTTTTTAGGTTAGATGGCCTCGGGCAAGTACAGAAAGGGAAACAGCCTCAAAGGGTGCAAGGCAAAGTCAGGACATGGGGGGACAAAGCAGCAATCGGTATTGTAATTGTAAACTGTCGAAGCTGCATTGGTAAAGTACCGGAACTTCAAGCGCTGATAGAAAGCACCGAAGCTGAAATCATTATAGGTACAGAAAGCTGGCTGAAGCCAGAGATAAATTCTGCTGAAATTTTTACAAAGGCACAGACGGTGTTTAGAAAGGATAGGTTGCATGCAACTGGTGGTGGCGTGTTTGTCGCTGTTAGTAGTGGTTTATCCTGTAGTGAAATAGAAGTGGATAGTTCCTGTGAGTTATTATGGGTGGAGGTTACACTCAACAACCGAGCTAGGTTAATAATTGGCTCCTTTTACCTACCTCCCGACTCAGCAGCACTAGTGGCAGAACAACTGAGTGAAAACCTGGAATACATTTCACATAAATTTCCTTATCATGTTATAGTCTTAAGTGGAGATTTCAATTTACCAGATGTAGACTGGGACACTCAGATGTTTAGGACGGGTGGTAGGGACAGAGCATCGAGTGGCATTATACTGAGTGCACTATGCGAAAATTACCTCGAGCAATTAAACAGAGAACTGACTCGTGGAGATAACATCTTGGACCTACTGATAACAAACAGACCTGAACTTTTCGACTCTGTAAGTGCAGAACAGGGAATCAGTGATCATAAGGCTGTTGCAGCATCCCTGAATATGGAAGTTAATAGGAATATAAAAAAGGGAGGAAGGTTTATCTGTTTAGCGAGAGTAATAGAAGACAGATTTCAGACTACCTAACAGATCGAAATGAAAATTTCTGTTCCGACACTGACAATGTTGAGTGTTTATGGAAAAAGTTCAAGCCAATCATAAAATGCGTTTTAGACAGGTACGTGCCGAGTAAAATTGTGAGGGACGGGAAAAACCCACCATGGTTCAACAACAAAGTTAGGAAACTACTGCGAAAGCAAATGGAGCTTCACTCCAAGTTTAAACGCAGCCAAAACCTCTCAGACAAGCAGAAGCTAAACGATGTCAAAGTTAGCGTAAGGATGGCTATGCGTGAAGCGTTCAGTGAATACGAAAGTAAAATTCTATGTGCCAACTTGACAGAAAATCCTAGGAAGTTCTGGTCTTACGTTAAATCAGTAAGTGGCTCGAAACAGCATATCCAGACACTCCGGGATGATGATGGCATTGAAGCAGAGGATGACACGCATAAAGCTGAAATACTAAACACCTTTTTCCAAAGCTGTTCCATAGAGGAAGACTGCACTGCAGTTCCTTCTCTAAATCCTCACACAAACGAAAAAATGGCTGACATTGAAATAAGTGTCCAAGGAATAGAAAAGCAACTGGAATCACTCAACAGAGGAAAGTCCACTGGACCTGACAGGATACCAATTCGATTCTACACAGAGTACGCAAAAGAACTTGCCCCCCTTCTAACAGCCGTGTACCGCAAGTCTCTAGAGGAACGGAAGGTTCCAAATGATTGGAAAAGAGCACAGGTAGTCACAGTCTTCAAGAAGGGTCATCGAGCAGATGCGCAAAACTATAGGCCTATATCTCTGACGTCGATCTGTTGTAGAATTGTAGAACATGTTTTTTGCTCGTGTATCATGTCGTTTTTGGAAACCCAGAATCTACTCTGTAGGAATCAATATGGATTCCGGAAACAGCTATTGTGTGAGACCCAACTCGCTTTATTTGTTCATGTGACCCAGAAAATATTAGATACAGGCTCCCAGGTAGATGCTATTTTCCTTGACTTCTGGAAGGCGTTCGATACAGTTCCGCACTGTCGCCTGATAAACAAAGTAAGAGCCTACAGAATATCAGACCAGCTGTGTGGCTGTATTGAAGAGTTTTTAGCAAACAGAACACAGCATGCTGTTATCAATGGAGAGACATCTACAGACGTTAAGGTAACCTCTGGTGTGCCGCAGGGGAGTGTTATGGGACCATTGCTTTTCACAATATATATAAATGACCTAGTAGATAGTGTCGGAAGTTCCATGCGGCTTTTTGCAGATGATGCTGTAGTATACAGAGAAGTTGCAGCATTAGAAAATTGTAGCGAAATGCAGGAAGATCTGCAGCAGATAGGCACGTGTTGCAGGGAGTGGCAACTGACCCTTAACATAGATAAATGTAATGTATTGCAAATACATAGAAAGAAGGATCCTTTACTGTATGATTATATGATAGCGGAACAAATACTGGTAGCAGTTACCTCTGTAAAATATCTGGGAATATGCGTGCGGAACGATTTGAAGTGGAATGATCACATAAAATTAATTGTTGGTAAGGCGGGTACCAGGTTGAGATTCATTGGGAGAGTCCTTAGAAAATGTAGTCCATCAACAAAGGAAGTGGCTTACAAAACACCTGTTTGACCTATACGTGAGTATTGTTCATCATTGTGGGATCCATACCAGATCGGGTTGATGGAGGAGATAGAGAAGATCCAAAGAAGAGCGGCGCGTTTCGTCACAGGGTTATTTGGTAACCGTGATAGCGTTACGGAGATGTTTAGCAAACTCAAATGGCAGACTCTGCAAGAGAGGTGCTCTGCATCGCGGTGTAGCTTGCTCGCCAGATTTCGAGAGGATGCGTTTCTGGATGAGGTATCGAATATATTGCTTCTCCCTACTTATACCTCCCGAGATCACGAATGTAAAATTAGAGAGATTCAAGCGCGCACGGAGGCTTTCAGACAGTCGTTCTTCCCACGAACCATACGCGACTGGAACAGAAAAGGGAGGTAATGACATTGGCACATAAAGTGCCCTCCGCCACACACCGTTGGGTGGCTTGCGGAGTATAAATGTAGATGTAGATGTAGATGTAGAACTGTGTTTACATCTGAGCTCTTGATATTCATGCAAGTGGTTCTCTTTTCTCCAAAGGTCTCTTTAATTTTCCTGTAGGCAGTATCTATCTTACCCCTAGTGAGATAAGCCTCTACATCCTTGCATTTATCCTCTAGCCATACCTGCTTAGCCATTTTGCACTTCCTGTTGATCTCATTTTTGAGACGTTTGTATTCCTTTTTGCCTGCTTCACTTACTGCATTTTTGTATTTTCCCCTTTCATCAATTAAATTCAGTATCGCTTCTGTTACCCAAGGATTTCTACTAGCCCTCGTCCTTTTACTTGCTTGATCCTCTGCTGCCTTCACTATTTCATTCCTCAAAGCTACCCATTATTCTTCTGCTGCATTTCTTCCCCCATTCCTGTCAATTGTTCCCTTATGCTCTCCCAAAACTCTGTACAACCTCTGGTTCTTTCAGTTTATCCAGGTCCCATCTCCTTAAATTCCCACCTTTTTGCAGTTTCTTCAGTTTTAATCTACAGTTCATAACCAATAGATTATGGTCAGGGTCCACATCTGCCCCTGGAAATGTCTTACAAATTAAAATCTGGTTCCTAAATCTCTGTCTTACCATTATATAATCTATCTGAAACCTTTTAGTATCTCCAGGGCTCTTCCATGTATACAACCTTCTTTCATGATTCTTGAACCAAGTGTTAGCTATGATTAAGTTATGCTCTGTGCAAAATTCTAACACGCGGCTTCCTCTTTCATTTCTTAGCCCCAATCCATATTCACCTACTACGATTCCTTCTCTTCCTTTTCCTACTGTCGAATTCCAGTCACCCATGACTATTAAGTTTTCATCTCCCTTCACTACCTGAATAATTTCTTTTATCTCATCATGCATTTCATCAATTTCTTCATCATCTGCATTTCTTCATCATCTAGTTGGCATATAAACTTGTACTATGCTGTTTGTAGTAGCTTACCCACACTCCTATTTTTTTATTCATTATTAAACCTACTCCTGCATTACCCCCATTTGATTTTGTATTTATAACCCTGTATTCACCTGACCTAAAGTCTTGTTCCTCCTGCCACCGAACTTCACTAATTCCCACTATATCTAACTTTAACCTATCCACTTCCCTTTTTAAATTTTCGAACCTACAACAACAACAACACATGATGTAGAGTGGAAAAATTAGAAATCGTGCATACTGTTTTCTGAGTACGTAAAGTGTGATGTATGAGTTCTATTTGTCAATAATATCATTATTTCCTCAGGGAAATGTGTTTTCTTTGCACACTAAGAGTATGGCAACCTCTATGGCCCAGCTGTGTACTATTAGCTTCTGTAATTTAGACTTTTGATGGTACAGTTATTCTCTGACTATTCATTTACTCTCTCATTACTGCTGATGTCTGACTTGTGAAAGCAAATTTTTCATTTAATTAATGCTGTAAAATTAAGGTCATACTGCATATTTAGAAGGAAAAGGTTTGAGTCACATTGAAACGTTAATCAGTTACAAAATGTGAAATGTTAATGCTCCAAAGAATCTCAATCTGTCTACTGGAACTTTATTTTCTTTACGTATTAATTTCATCTTAATTGTATTCTGTGCATTGGTCAACTACACAGCTATACACTGATAGTTATGCCAGAAGTAAAATTACGAACATGAGACACATTTTCCTTGGTAATGGAAAAGTTTGTCGAAGGATTGGACTGTACACGCTAAGTAACCTGTGCTGAGTTGTTTTGGAGTGAATACTATGGAGATAGAATTTTATATCTGAAATTATTTGTAATAGCATTTTTAAGAAATATGCCACACACATGAATTACTACTGATACTGAAAGATATATTTCTTCAGGTTATTGAGAGATGAGAGGGAGTTACTTTGCTTCAATATCGCTGGATGAGAATTACTGTGATACAAAGCACAGTATCATAATGAGAATATCACTGTGAATTTGTGCTACATACTTTACATGGACATTGTGGCTAATGCTAGTCAACAAATGAAAACTTTTTGTCAGGTTCCTGGGTCTAACAAACTGTATTCATTGCATTGTATTTCACTGGACATGAAAATAGTGCTAAAACTATTTAGTTGGTTCTTATTTTTGTGATGTAGGCATTCTCTTGTAACAGTACACACATGTTCATCACAAACAGCACTGAGAGAACTGAGAGGCTCTGGAAAGAAATTTCAGTGAGAATGCAAGTAGTGCAACTTAAGAGACATGTGACACCCCATGTTTTGGAAACATGTTGTCATATTCTCCACCAATTCCACACAATTTTCTACTTTCCAAGTAAATTGATGGTCACACCTTTAAAAGAGAACCATACTGTATCTCCCTTTTCATCCAGTAATTCAGAGAAATGACCACTCTTCATGATTGTCTTAATTTGTTGTTCAATAAATACATCTCCCATGAGCTTAGCATGTGCCATGTGAGGACACATTTCTTGAATGCACTATAGGCTGCACTCTCTTTATTCATGACTTACAAAAATCTTCATAAGACAGAGTTTGATGTAGAGTGGAGAGAGCAGAATCTGTTCCCTATCAACAAGAAGATTATACAATACAATCTTCTTCTCTGGTTCTAGATTGCTTCACTTTGGCCATTCTTTCACAATGTCATGTTTGTCAGTTGCACGGTTGTCCCTCTCACAAATGAAATATGTGGACTTGGTATATCCTAATTGCCTACCTCAGAAGAGTGATATAACCTTCAGATCAGCACAGATTTCCCATATTTGCTTCCCATTTAGCCACTCCTCTAGATGCACAGTACAGGTATTACAGCAGAAATATATGAGGAGTCCATCCTTTCTCCTGGTCATCCACCTTCCATCCTAGTATAGTTGACAAGCTTTGGAGAGAAGAGGCATGAGCTTTCTCTTCTGTGTAGTAAATATGAACTGGTCACAAATGTAACAGAAATCATCACTATTGTTGACACCTGAGCATGGAATTTTATTGCATTTATTCCCTGGTTCACAGAGAACGACACAAATCTGAAATGGAAAAAAAGTTGTATTAACATACTATAAAAGAGCACTGGAGTCTCATTTTAAGAGTAACTAACCTAAAATAACATGATATCTCAGAAACTAGAACCAATTAGTGATTTTTATTGGTATTTATACAATCAGCATACTAAATTTAGTTAATAGCTATTACTTCCATTTAGGAATTAAATCCATTGTTGGCCACCGTAATGTTGTGGTTTATTTGTAATGAGTAGGAAAGAGATGGTTACTGTTTTAAACCAGTAGACATATATTTCATTTGAAGCTACTTTAAAGATACATATTGTCTTCATATGACATTTCACATAGGATTTATCAATAGAATGTCTCAAACATGTGTACATGAAAGAGTTCTGTATTGTCCATGCTACACACACTGCTAAAGGTGATCTTAACTGAACTGAATGTACAAACTCTATTATATTTCTGGAAATATATTATTGATAAGACGTGAATTATCTATGTTTTATGGTACACACACAAAATTTATGCAAGAACATATCGAATAATATCCAGAAAAGATTGTCTGCATGATGTAAATCGCAACACTTTGTGAAGCCATTTAGTCAATACTCTCGTCAGATACACACATTCCTAACTTTCTTGTATTTATGAGTTGTTCGCTGTTCATGTATTGTAAGATCAATGGTCAAGGACCAAGATGAATGGAAGATTTGTTGTTTATTATGCCATTTTACTATATTTATATAAAATATTTTACCATGATAAAGGCACATTGTCTCAGTGGCACACTTATAAACTCATACTTGAGTTCATTTGCTTGTCAAGAGATACATTTGTATACACAGCTTCACTTTTATTTCATTTTGAGAGGTGTGTAATTGCAAAACTTGTCTAAATAATTTGTGCTAGATCACAGAGGTATCAGAATGCAAGTTTACTATTGGGCCATGACATGTGCACTTTCAATATGGTACATCAAAAGAATGCTTGTAGCACAGACACGGATGATGCTATTTACACAATATATTTGAAAGGAGGGTTGTCTCAGATAAGCTATTTGTGAAACTGCCGATAATAAGTGATGCAGTGAGAGACTGTGCCCATGTGTGTATAAGCTGCATTTGTGTGTGTGTATGCGTATGATCTATTTCTGATGAAGGTGTTGTTGGCCAGAAGCTCATTTTCTGATATTCTTTTTGTTGTGCCTGTCTGGGACTCAGCATCTTCACTATACGGAGAGTAGCAACTATCCTTTACATAATATTGTTACATTCCATCTTGGATTTCCCACTGTTACATAATGAGATAGACTGATAAGTGACATTTGTTGCCTAATTGTCGTGTAACTTTGTCAGTTCAGAAAAGAAGTTGGTTGAACTGAATTTGCATATAAGTTATCACATATAGAGACTGGATTAATAATTGTTAATATTACAATTATAAAACAGAAAAAACTGTCATCGTATGAAGATTTATTACATGTCATTATGAGGAACACTTGCACAAGAGGATGTGCCTGTGTGGTGTTCCTTACCTTAGGTCACCACAATTGTACAGTACTGAGAAAATTAAGGAAGGAATTTAATCATTATTAATTTTATTACATTGTGAATATATGCATCACTTTGCTGAAATGAGAGGGATACTAGTATGAAAGCATGTGCTTTCACGATGTTTTCTGCCACTAATCAAAAGAGTTTTATTGCTCAGTATTTTGATATTTTATTAGTTTATGCACTACTCTGCAGAGAGAGGAAGTGTAATATCAGGATGGATACACAAAAATGCAGAGAAATTGAAAATAGCTAGGGTCAATGAAAACATAAACTAGTTATCATGCCGTCTACACACTGTTTTAACTTGTACTTTGTTCTGGAGTTAGTATTTTTGAATGTACTTGTTACCCGCAAATTTCATTTAGGGAAATTTATGCACCCGTATTGATAGAATCAATAAAACCTTTCTTACTAGAAAGTTACTGCTTATGATACAATATCTATGCACTGATAATGAGACTAGAGACTAATTAATACGAACACTGTACCTTGGTATCTTGTTACTTTGAGCATCAGCCACATATAATTGTTTCCTGTTCCATTTCTTAGTATACTATTTGTATATGTTGGACTCATGAATAATGACTGAAGTCAATCTATGCATTTGCAGAAATTGTTGACCAGAGATTGTGTTCCTGAGATCACCAGAGGAATATAAAGAGACTGGAAGGAGGTATTGCCACACATGGAGCAGGATCTCCTCAAACAAGTAGACAAGCATGCAACACCAAAGCATGTATATATTTTACAATTTTGTGTAATTATTTTTTATGGACAATGTTTAAAAAATAGATTAATTCCAATTTGAATCTTTTTGCTAAGCTATGCTTCATACATATACTCATAATTATTACATATTTGATTTGCTATGCTTACTTTTACACTTTATGTTCACTGAAATTTGATGTCAACTTCATGCTGAGCTGAATCATGACTTTTGGGGAATTATTTGTTTGTACTATGTTTCTGGCAATTGATTGAAGTTTAATTTTGGTGGAGTATCATATCTTATTCTAATCTATGATAAACTAAGGAAGGGGATGTTGAAATGTACCCACTGATTGTCAGAATAAGTATGACACAAAGTGTTGACCTCAGGTTTCACACTGCAGGCTTACATAAATTTTATAACATTCTTATTTCATTTATCTGGTAATTTTAAAACTCAGTTTACTATATTGCAACATGTTCTGTAATTAGTTTCATTTCAGCTTTACTGAGTGCAAAAACATGTCTCCTCTAGCTCAACTGCTACTTATCAATGCTTAAACAACAATCATAAACAATTCTCGTTTGGTAATTCCAGAATACTTTTTAGAAGAAGTGAAACTAGCTTTTCATTTGTGTTTATGTAAAGAACTAATGTACATGTTAGGAACATTTTGCAATCAATAACATTCATGATCCTATCCCCATGAACCATGGACCTTGCCGTTGGTGGGGAGGCTTGCGTGCCTCAACGATACAGATAGCCGTACCGTAGGTGCAACCACAACGGAGGGGTATCTGTTGAGAGGCCAGACAAACAAGTGGTTCCTGAAGAGGGGCAGCAGCCTTTTCAGTAGTTGCAGGGGCAACAGTCTGGATGATTGACTGATCTGGCCTTATAACATTAGCCAAAACGGCCTTGCTCCCCGAACGGCTGAAAGCAAGGGGAAACTACAACCATAATTTTTCCCAAGGGCATGCAGCTTTACTGTATGGTTAAATGATGATGATGTCCTCTTGGGTAAAATATTCCGGAGGTAAAATAGTCCCCCATTCGGATCTGCGGGCGGGGACTACTCAAGAGGATGTCGTTATCAGGAGAAAGAAAACTGGCATTCTACGGATCGGAGCGTGGAATGTCAGATCCCTTAATCAGGCAGGTAGGTTAGACTTGAGGACAATATTATGGATATGGAAGAGGATGTAGATGAAGATGAAATGGGAGATACGATACTGCGTGAAGAGTTTGACAGAGCACTGAAAGACCTGAGTCGAAACAAGGCCCCGGGAGTAGACAACATTCCATTGGAACTACTGACGGCCTTGGGAGAGCCAGTCCTGACAAAACTCTACCATCTGGTGAGCAAGATGTATGTGAGAGCTGAAATACCCTCAGACTTCAAGAAGAACATTATAATTCCAATCCCAAAGAAAGCAGGTGTTGACAGATGTGAAAATTACCTAACTATCAGTTTAATAAGTCACAACTGCAAAATACTAATGCGAATACTTTACAGATGAATGGAAAAACTGGTAGAAGCCGACCTCAGCGAAGATCAGTTTGGATTCCTTAGAAATATTGGAACACTTGAGGCAATACTGACCCTACGACTTATCTTAGAAAATAGATTATGGAAAGGCAAACCTACATTTCTAGCATTTGTAGACTTAGAGAAAGCTTTTGACAATGTTGACTGGTATACTCTCTTTCAAATTGTAAAGGTTTCAGGGGTAAAATACAGGGAGCGGAAGGCTATTTACAACTTGTACAGAAACCAGATGGCAGTTATAAGAGTCGAGGGGCATGAAAGGGAAGCAGTGGTTGGGAAGGGATTGAGACAGGGTTGTAGCCTATCCCCGATGTTATTCAATCTGTATATTGAGCAAGCAGTAAAGGAAACAAAAGAAAAATTGGGAGTAGGTATTAAAGTCCATGGAGAAGAAATAAAAACTTTGAGGTTCACCAATGACATTGTAATGCTGTCAGAGACAGCAAAGGACTTGGAAGAGCAGTTGAACGGAATGGACAGTGTCTTGAAAGGAGGATATAAGATGAACATCAACAAAAGCAAAACAAAGATAATGGAATGTAGTCGAATTAAGTCGGGTGATGCTCAGGGAATTAGATTAGGAAATGAGACACTTAAAGTGGTAAAGGAGTTTTGTTATTTGGGGAGCAAAATAACTGATGATGGTCGAAGTAGAGAGGATATAAAATGTAGACTGGCAATGGCAAGGAAAGCGTTTCTGAAGAAGAGAAATTTGTTAGCATCGAGTATAGATTTAAGTGTCATGAAGTCGTTTCTGAAAGTATTTGTATGGAGTGTAGCCATGTATGGAAGTGAAACATGGACGACAAATAGTTTAGACAAGAAGAAAATAGAAGCTTTCAAAATGTGGTGCTACAGAAGAATGCTGAAGATTAGATGGGTAGATCACGTAACTAATGAGGAGGTATTGAATATAATTGGGTAGAAGAGGAATTTGTGGCACAACTTGACTAGAAGAAAGGATTGGTTGGTAGGACATGTCCTGAGGCATCAAGGGATCACAAATTTAGCATTGGAGGGCAGCGTGGAGGGTAAAAATCGTAGAGGGGGACCAAGAGATGAATACAGTAAGCAGATTCAGAAGGATGTAGGTTGCAGTAGGTACTGGGAGATGAAGGAGCTTGCACAGGATAGATTAGCATGGAGAGCTGCATCAAACCAGTCTCAGGGCTGAAGACCACAACAACAACAACAACATTCATGATACAAGCGATTTTGTGAGACATGTTGTCTATGAATGTATTTCGTAAATTTCAGAACTAAAAAACTAAGAATCAAGCTAAACTTACTGCTGCAATGTGGGAGGAATGAATTGTTGCTCAATATTCTGATATCTGATTGTAACCCTCAAACTTTCTGTCTGTAATAATGGATGATGCCACCTGTAATTATGGAAATGATAGAATAGAATGGAATATTTTTATTAGCCTTTCAGTATTTTTCATACAATTGGCTTTGTCAAAGTTTACAGAGGGTTTTAGTTTCAGTACGATATTCAAATAGTTACCGAAAGGGGAGAAAAGGAACTAAAGACCTTTTCTTCAGTATTATGTAAAACAATGTTGTATACAGTAATTAAATACACACATAAGAAAAGAATCACAGTAAATAACTAGCTTATATAATATCAAAACATTTTCTTCATAACTTAGGTAAAACATATATTTTGATGATTAGTTTCTAAGAATTCTTCAGTTATATAGAATTCTTTGTTTTTTAGCCAGGTTTGCAATGTATTCTTATATTTATTTAGTGGTACTGTATGAGCTTATTGAAAAATTTTATGCTTAAGTACTTATAGTTATTATGGACTACAGCAAGTCTTGTGGAAGGCAAGTCCTGCAGGTGACTGTCTCTTGTAGTGTGTGCATGCACATCACATCTCATGTTCAATTTTTTCAGATTTTCTCTGGCATATATTAGACAGTTACATATGTACATGCATGGCACTGTCATTACGCCAAGAGAATTAAAATAATTTCTGCAGGACACTCTGGGTGCTAACCCCTCCATGCACCTGATTGCTTTCTTCTTCCATCTGAAAATACATTCAGCCCCTGGGGAGTTACCCCAAAGCAATATTCAATATTGTAGTTGGGAATGAAAAAAAGTATAGTATGAGTGGAGTAACAATTGCTTGCTCACACTGTTTCTTAATTTATACAATAAGAAAAGTACTCGTGCTAGTTTACTACATAGACAATTGGTGTGTCCTTCCCATGAGAGCTTTTGGTCTATGATTAGTCCAAGTAATTTCACTGTTTTGTTTTCATTTTTAGTTACTTTGAGATTAAATATTATTTCTTCTGTTTTTGTTTGATTTATGCACAGCTGGTTAGCATGACACCAGTAATTAGCCATTTGCATCATTTCTCTATTTTTGTCCAATACACTCTGTAAGTTCTCTCCTGCACTTATTAATGTAATATCATCAGCATATAGTATGTTCTTACACGGTATGTAATTCGAGAAGTCATTAACAGAGACAATGAACAGAAAAGGTCCAAGAACAGAGCCTTGGGGTATTCCTCTTTCTATAGGGAGTATTTCTGACCTCTGCTTATTT
This sequence comes from Schistocerca americana, assembly GCF_021461395.2. NCBI lineage: Eukaryota > Metazoa > Arthropoda > Insecta > Orthoptera > Acrididae > Schistocerca > Schistocerca americana. The sequence continues at coordinate 366,325,051 of NC_060126.1, forward strand.
GCATATACAAGTTGTAACCCAGATAATATCAGATAAGATCTGAATAGTTGGAGTGTGTCATCTTCAATGCCATAGTATTTTAACTTTTTGATGAGTATGTTATGTGACACCGAGTCAAAAGCTTTACTTAGGTTAATAAGTGTTCCAGACATTGATACCCTTTTTTCATACCCTTCATAAACATTGCTTACCAAAGCTTCTACTGCTTTTACAGTTGATAGGTGTGACCTGAAGCCAAACTGTTATTCATTTAAAATTTTGTTGGTTTCAAAATACCTGTATATCTGCTTATGCACACAATTTTCTACTATCTTGGATATGATTGGTACTATTGAAATGGGTCTGTAGTTACTTGGGAGGTTTCTTTCACCTTTTTTATACACAGGCAATGTAACTGTGAGCTTAAGACAGTCGGGGAATATTCCTTCATTAAGTACTCTGTTTGATAGCGAGAGAAGTGGCATTTCAATTTCTTTTGCTATGCATTTAGTGATGAGATTACTGAGTCCATAATAATCTTCTGTTTTGGAATTACATAATTTGTTTATTGACTTATGAATATCATTTAATGTGATTTGGGTCCAAGTGAACTCCTCACTTCTTGTCTGTTTTGCACAAGTGAGCAACGCTTCTGCATCAGAGGCACAATTGACGGGTGGGATGGTGACGCTATTTACAAAATATTCATTGAGAATATTGCAGTCAATTGGGATACTCCTTTCTTTATTGGTATTATTAATTTCCCTTTTAATGACAGTCCGGGCAGCTTTACATTTATTTTTAGAATTTAAAATATATTCATCATTTGCACAGCACTTAGCATATTTTATTTCTAATCTGTAAAGGTTTCTCATTTTAGTGTAATTTTACTTGTCCCTATCACTGTTATGAGATTTTTCTTTCATAATCATCAGTAGTATTCTGAGTTTGTTAAGTTGTGGGGTGTACCACTTTGTTAGTATTTTGTTGCTTATGAGTAATATTACTCTGGTACCTTTTGGTTACAAGGGGCATGTCATTTCTACTTTATGCTTGATCTCTGTCAGGAAAATGGAAAAACATTTATTAATTGTTTTCTTGTTATCCATTACATGAGACCAATCCATTTCTTTTAACTGATTTATCATTTTGTTTACATTGGATTCACCTAGAATTCTATATGTCACTTCTCTCTCTGTGGAACTGAAGGCTGACTTTTCTATTTGAAGCCATAGCCCTGCATGATCTGATATTCCTAATCAAGGCATGCGTTCAGACTAGTGGGTTTTTCATTGAGACAGTAATAGTTTAATGACTTCAGAGTGCTAATCATATGAATTACATTTTTTCTCTTTGCCCTTATATCTATGTTAATATCGCCTACAATTACAATTCTATGCTGTTTATATTTTGACAACAACAATATTAAAGTGTTAATTTTTTCTATAAATACTATCTCATCAGAGCTTGGGATTCGATAGACTGAGACAATTACTGTTTTCTGTTCATGCATTACCACACCAGCTACTTCTATTGTAGCTTCAAGGCATATTCTACTAAGGTCTATAACTGAGTAATGCAATTCAAGGTTACTTTTGACATATATTGAGACCCCACCATGTGTAATACTTTTTCTGCAGTAGCTTGTAACTAACGAATATCCGAGAGGAACACACAAGTCTATTTCAGTGTCTTTCATCCAGTGTTCATTGATGCATAGAACACTGCAGTTGATTTTATATATAAGCAATGTTAAGTCAGCCATGAGAGATTCAGTTTTGTAACAGTTTTTATGTGTGAAACCTGTGCCAGTTGAAGCAATAAATATGTAATTGTAAAAGTGAAACTGCTCGTCAATCTTATTACCTGAAATATGTCTTGGCATACAAATTATTAACTGTGCTGTGATGAGCTCAGGAAGTTTGTGACGGTTCACCTGCTTTATTTCTTCATTTGTTGTCCTCAGTGTCGATGTACTGCGTTGTTATACTGGGTGAAAAATAAGGGGGGGGGGGGGGGGGGGGGGGAGGAGGGGGGAAATGGAAGTCGAACACGGACTACTTTAAATGATGTAGCTGACAGGTGCACATTTGCATTTCACAGATGTTTACTTTCACTGTTCATAGCCCCTCCATAACACACAGTTATATGGCCAGTGCACTATTGTTTAACTTTCTATAAGAGTCATTAATAGGTTGCAAGTGAGCATCCACATACTGCTTCACAGTGTGTGTGCGAGTGTACACCTGTCCTTTTTTCCCCCTAAGGTAAGTCTTTCCGCTCCCGGGATTGGAATGACTCCTTACCCTCCCCCTTAAAACCCACTTCCTTTCGTCTTCCCCTCTCCTTCCCTCTTTCCTGATGAGGCAACAGTTTGTTGCGAAAGCTTGAATTTTGTGTGTATGTTTGTGTTTGTTTGTGTGTCTATCGACCTGCCAGCGCTTTCGTTCGGTAAGTCACCTCAACTTTGTTTTTATATATAATTTTTCCCACGTGGAATGTTTCCTTCTATTATATTGATATAATTAACATTTATAGTTACACAAACAATGCTTTTGACAAAACTGTTAATTACTTTGGAATTAAAAAAGGGCTGGCTTTGCTAACATGTTTTCAAATAGAGCCAAATAAATACTTAAAGAATGCTACTGTTTTGTCTTCCAAACGTTTGTAATTATTATAGAATTTATATATGTTTATATGTCAACAATAGAATTTAAGCTATGAAGCAATTGCTGATTTTGCCCTATAATGAAAGATAGCAACTAGAAATAGTCAAAATGCATTGGAAAATCCATTACATACAAAAAACCAAGCACAAAATTAGATCTGGTGTTATATTCTTTTAAACTGAGGGCCAACCCTTTTATTTTATGAAAATGAATATCATATGTATGTTAATGGTAATTAGTTAAAGGTGAAAAAATTAATTTTAGGGAGGAAGGTGGCAAAACAAGAGAGGAAGTAAAAATATCCCAGCTTGCTTCATCACATTACCCGTTCATTGGATTGACCGGCTAGATATTGCACACAGCTAACTGGGCAATTCAATGACCACAAGTGACCTCAGACAGTGGGTTAAAAACAGTGGGTTAAAAATCTACACACAAAAAAATATTACAAATGAAATCTTATCAAAACTACAGTACATATCTGTTTCAAATTCCTACTTATATTAACTGACCATATGAAAATCCCCATACAAAATATCTACATGAAGCATATTGTACATTTACACAAAATATCTACAAGTTATACTTTTAATAAAAATTATGCATCTTCATCATAAGTGATGTCCTTTTTAGGTAAGCTAGGATTACATTCAAAGATACATATCACTTTATACAAGTCCTGTCTTGCTTCAAATAATAAATCCTCATAGGTTGCAAAAAGTTAAATTACACTGTGCATTGCAGTCCCCCCCCCTCTTTCCCCCCCCCCCCCCCCCCCCCCCCCCCCAACCACAAACTTTCACTTGTTCAATGTTTAGTATTTTTCACAAGCATTTTCACAACTTTAATGAGCTTTAACACACTTTCCCACCAAGTTGTCCACACCTTCAACAGGTCCAAGTGGCAGTTAGTAAGGAAATACACTGCTGCCAGTTCCCTTGGAGATGGTTCTCCTCTGCAACAGTACATGGAAAAGTTAACCATTACATTGTGAAAAAAAAATAGAGTCACCATCACATAACTTAATTACTATTCATATCAAAATTACTGGTGTGGAAGTTGTACCAAATCATTGCCCCACTTCTCTATTCCACTCTGAGCACTACTCTCACACAACCAGAAAATTAAATCATCACAAAATGTTACCAAATGGTTGACCTTTCTGAATATTCACATCACTCTCACACCACAGGTATCAGTTAATTAGCAAACTTATTGGTCTTCATTCATGTATTACCACTTTAAGATCATAATGCCTTAGAACACAAATAGAAGTTTTTTCAGATGACATATATGTCCAATGATGCAGCATTATATGACTTGTAGCTCACTAAAATATTGCTCTTTCAGTTAAGCTCCCATTCCCAGCTGCAGTGTCATGAATTGCACAATATACACAGTACCTAATGTTGCCTAGTTCAAAAATAGATCGTCCATACAGTTACAGCACATTTGTTTGTATACAGTTATCTTTTTCATTAATTATGTCTATCAGCTCCATTATTTTACTTACATTTCTTACCTTCTTAGCTAGTGGAGTACACATCCAAAAAATATCCCTACTGCAGAGACAGGCTTCCTAACCATTAAGACTCTAACATTATTTGTTGTTTTATTATTTCATTATTACTTCATTATTTAATAAATAAACACCTGCTCTGCTTATCTGATGCAAAATTGACTCTACAGAAAAAACACTCCACAGTAACAGATCCTTAAGCTAAGGCTAACTTAACTCTCATTACTGATCAGACAAAATTATCACTTAGAAAAACTATTGTTTCAATGTATTCTAACAAATTGCCTAATATTCTAGCCTGAAGAGCAATGTACATACATATCTTTCTTATTCCTCAAGGTAAGAAAAGGCTGTAACATGACGCACTTCTATAGGTAGATAGTTATCTCAATATACTGACTGCACTGAACAGAAACACTTCTATTACATCACAATTAATATTAAGATCTAGTATTCAAGATGACTTTTACTGCATATTGCCTCTGCTGCTGCACCAATGAGCTAATTACTTCAGATGTTAATTATAGTTCATATATGCTGACACCTTTCATTTTCAGTTTACCTTATGTCTTTGTCTGACAGAAATTCTTTAACCATTGTACCAGTTTACTTTCTTCCATCATCTTACGATTCCATTACTTATCACTAATACAACTTAATATATATATATATATATATATATATATATATATATATATATATATATATATATATATATATATATATATATATATATATATATATATATATATATATATATATAGACACACACACACTCCTGGAAATGGAAAAAAGAACACATTGACACCGGTGTGTCAGACCCACCATACTTGCTCCGGACACTGCGAGAGGGCTGTACAAGCAATGATCACACGCACGGCACAGCGGACACACCAGGAACCGCGATGTTGGCCGTTGAATGGCGCTAGCTGCGCAGCATTTGTGCACCGCCGCCGTCAGTGTCAGCCAGTTTGCCGTGGCATACGGAGCTCCATCGCAGTCTTTAACACTGGTAGCATGCCGCGACAGCGTGGACGTGAACCGTATGTGCAGTTGACGGACTTTGAGCGAGGGCGTATAGTGGGCATGCGGGAGGCCGGGTGGACGTACCGCCGAATTGCTCAACACGTGGGGCGTGAGGTCTCCACAGTACATCGATGTTGTCGCCAGTGGTCGGCGGAAGGTGCACGTGCCCGTCGACCTGGGACCGGACCGCAGCGACGCACGGATGCACGCCAAGACCGTAGGATCCCACGCAGTGCCGTAGGGGACCGCACCGCCACTTCCCAGCAAATTAGGGACACTGTTGCTCCTGGGGTATCGGCGAGGACCATTCGCAACCGTCTCCATGAAGCTGGGCTACGGTCCCGCACACCGTTCAGCCGTCTTCCGCTCACGCCCCAACATCGTGCAGCCCGCCTCCAGTGGTGTCGCGACAGGCGTGAATGGAGGGACGAATGGAGACGTGTCGTCTTCAGCGATGAGAGTCGCTTCTGCCTTGGTGTCAATGATGGTCGTATGCGTGTTTGGCGCCGTGCAGGTGAGCGCCACAATCAGGACTGCATACGACCGAGGCACACAGGGCCAACACCCGGCATCATGGTGTGGGGAGCGATCTCCTACACTGACCGTACACCACTGGTGATCGTCGAGGGGACACTGAATAGTGCACGGTACATCCAAACCGTCATCGAACCCATCGTTCTACCATTCTAGACCGGCAAGGGAACTTGCTGTTCCAACAGGACAATGCACGTCCGCATGTATCCCGTGCCACCCAACGTGCTCTAAAAGGTGTAAGTCAACTACCCTGGCCAGCAAGATCTCCGGATCTGTCCCCCATTGAGCATGTTTGGGACTGGATGAAGCGTCGTCTCACGCGGTCTGCACGTCCAGCACGAACGCTGGTCCAACTGAGGCGCCAGGTGGAAATGGCATGGCAAGCCGTTCCACAGGACTACATCCAGCATCTCTACGATCGTCTCCATGGGAGAATAGCAGCCTGCATTGCTGCGAAAGGTGGATATACACTGTACTAGTGCCGACATTGTGCATGCTCTGTTGCCTGTGTCTATGTGCCTGTGGTTCTGTCAGTGTGATCATGTGATGTATCTGACCCCAGGAATGTGTCAATAAAGTTTCCCCTTCCTGGGACAATGAATTCACGGTGTTCCTATTTCAATTTCCAGGAGTGTATATATATAAATAATATTGGAGAAACCTTTTTCTAACATATCTCTACACTAAAGTATCCTACTGCACAAAATCATATGAAAGTCAAAGAAAGATATCGCTGTTGACATATAATTACAGATAGGATAGGAGAAGAGTTTGACTGCCTCAGGAATCACAAAAAATGAGGCAGACTGGTGGCGTACGCATTATTGCCACACAATGAATCCAACACAGATTGTTGAGCCCCATACTTGCTATATGCACAGGAAATTAGCCTCAGATATAACATCAAGCTGAGATTTTGAATCACCAAGAAAATGTACTCCATCAACTGTCCTACCAATTCTGCAGTCAGTAGTACCTGTCGTTTCACACTCTTTGATAGCTTACCAGTAACTCCAATAATATTTATTCCAATAATATTTATCACCACTATAACCTTTGTGTTTTTAATTGATTCAAAAGATGCCCATGAAATGCCACTTACATCACTTCCACTGTCCAGTAAACACTTAAAATGTATACCTTGTACACTTGCTGTTATTACAGGGTGCCACACTTCCTTTTTTCTTACCACATTGTCATCATTATCACTACTGGATTCGTCATTGATATCATCATTACAACTACTGTCAGAATCAGGCCCACTGTCACTTTCTCTATGCTTTAGATTTTCTACCTCTTCCATTTAATCATACAGTAAAGTATGATTAAATGGAAGAGGTAGAAAATCTAAAGCATAGAGAAAGTGACAGTTATATAATGGTAAGACAGAGATTTAGGAACCAGGTTTTAAATTGTAAGACATTTCCAGGGGCAGATGTGGATTCTGACCACAATCTATTGGTTATGAACTGCAGATTGAAACTGAAGAAACTGCAAAAAGGTGAGAATTTAAGGAGATGGGACCTGGATAAACTGAAAGAACCAGAAGTATTAGAGAGTTTCAGGGAGAGCATAAGGGAACAATTGACAGGAATTGGGGAAAGAAATACAGTAGAAGAAGAATGGGTAGCTCTGAGGGATGAAGTAGTGAAGGCAGCAGAGGATCAAGTAGGTAAAAAGACGAGGGCTAATAGAAATCCTTGGGTAACAGAAGAAATATTGAATTTAATTGATGAAAGGAGAAAATATAAAAATGCAGTAAATGAAGCAGGCAAAAAGGAATACAAACGTCTCAAAAATGAGATCGACAGCAAGTGCAAAATGGCTAAGCAGGAATGGCTAGAGGACAAATGTAAGGATGTAGAGGCCTGTATCACTAGGGGTAAGATAGATACTGCCTACAGGAAAATTAAAGACACCTTTGGAGAGAAGAGAGCCACTTGTATGAATATCAAGAGCTCAGATGGCAACCCAGTTCTAAGCAAAGAAGGGAAGGAAGAAAGGTGGAAGGAGTATATAGAGGGTTTATACAAGGGCGATGTACTTGAGGACAATATTATGGAAATGGAAGAGGATGTAGATAAAGACGAAATGGGAGATAAGATACTGCGTGAAGAGTTTGACAGAGCACTGAAAGACCTGAGTCGAAACAAGGCCCCAGGAGTAGACAACATTCCATTAGAACTACTGATGGCCTTGGGAGAGCCAGTCATGACAAAACTATACCATCTGGTGAGCAAGATGCATGAGACAGGCGAAATACCCTCAGACTTCAAGAAGAATATAATAATTCCAATCCCAAAGAAAGCAGGTGTTGACAGATGTGAAAATTACCGAACTATCAGTTTAATAAGTCACAGTTGCAAAGTACTAATGCGAATTCTTTACAGACGAATGGAAAACTGGTAGAAGCGGACCTCAGGGAAGATCAGTTTGGATTGTGTAGAAATGTTGGAACACGTGAGGCAATACTAACCTTACGACTTATCTTAGAAGAAAGATTAAGAAAAGGCAATCGTACGTTTCTAGCATGTGTAGACTTAGAGAAAGCTTTTGACAATGTTAAATGGAATACACTCTTTCAAATTCTGAAGGTGGCAGGGGTAAAATACAGGGAGCGGAAGGCTATTTACAATTTGTACAGAAACCAGATGGCAGTTATAAGAGTCGAGGGGCATGAAAGGGAAGCAGTGGTTGGGAAGGGATTGAGACAGGGTTGTAGCCTATCCCCGATGTTATTCAATCTGTATATTGAGCAAGCAGTAAAGGAAACAAAAGAAAAATTGGGAGTAGGTATTAAAGTCCATGGAGAAGAAATAAAAACTTTGAGGTTCACCAATGACATTGTAATGCTGTCAGAGACAGCAAAGGACTTGGAAGAGTAGTTGAACGGAATGGACAGTGTCTTGAAAGGAGGACATAAGATGAACATCAACAAAAGCAAAACGAAGATAATGGAATGTAGTCAAATTAAATCTGGTGATGCTGAGGGAATTAGATTAGGAAATGAGACACTTAAAGTAGTAAAGGAGTTCTGCTATTTAGGGAGTAAAATAACTGATGATGGTCAAAGTAGAGAGGATATAAAATGTAGACTGGCAATGGCAAGGAAATCGTTTCTGAAGAAGAGAAATTTGTTAACATCGAGTATAGATTTAAGAGTCAGGAAGTCGTTTCTGAAAATATTTGTATGGAGTGTAGCCATGTATGGAAGTGAAACATGGACGATAACTAGTTTGGACAAGAAGAGAATAGAAGCTTTCGAAATGTGGTGCTACAGAAGAATGCTGAAGATAAGGTGGGTAGATCACGTAACTAATGAGGAGGTACTGAATAGGATTGGGGAGAAGAGAAGTTTGTGGCACAACTTGACTAGAAGAAGGGATCAGTTGGTAGGACATGTTTTGAGGCATCAAGGGATCATAAATTTAGCATTGGAGGGCAGCGTGGAGGGTAAGAATCGTAGAGGGAGACCAAGAGATGAATACACTAAGCAGATTCAGAAGGATGTAGGTTGCAGTAGGTACTGGGAGATGAAGAAGCTTGCACATGATAGAGTAGCATGGAGAGCTGCATCAAACCAGTCTCAGGACTGAAGACCACAACAACAACAAACCTCTTCCATGTTTATTTCCATTTCAGTCAATTTTGAATCTACATTTTCATTTGCTTTTTCCAGTTTTTCCTCTACTACTACTGCACACTTGGTTTCTACCTCTGTTTCAAAATTATTTTTAATCTCATCAATTTGGTTCTCAAATTTATCCCTGTTTTCAGCGCAAAATTTCCTGCGGTTTTGACTTCATCTTTACACTGTTTTTCAGAAGCCTCCACCCTCCTACCATAGTCATCACAAAGTATCTTTCTCTCTTCTACACATTTACTACTGACTAATGTTAATTTCTCATTAGTGTTACGTACTACTTTCTTTACCTTTTCATCACTGTCTTTAGCTACTGCCTCAACCCTGTTATTTAATTATGAAAGATTAGAGCTGATTATCTGAATCACTTTTTTAATTTCTCCCTTCAGTTCATCCTTTAAGCTAACCATGTCAGTTCTAATACTATCAGTTTTCTTTTACAAGCTATTAATGTCTTCTTTCATACTATTTTGCACCCTACTAATGTCTTTTTTCATACTATTTTCCACCCTACTAATGTCTTTTTTCATATTGCTAATGTCTTCTTTCGTACTTGTATTACTCAAAACTACTCAAACTACACATAATTTGCCTTAACATCACTTCCAAATTTTCGTCTGCCATAAACTTTTGCCCTTGCTGAACTTTCTCTACTAGGTTCCTCCCACTTAACCTTAATGATTACATCCACGTAAGTACTATTTTTGTCCATTTTGCTCACATCACCATACAATGCATATGACACTTTTATCATTCCATTTACAATAGGACTTTCACCCCCATCATTCAAAGCTACATTCATGTTTGATTTATGATCATTGTCATCTACAGAACCAGTCTCCTGCTGTCCCTTGTCTCCCATCAAACTGTCTTGCTCGTTAAGATCACTCATTATGTATCACTTAATACAAAACAGCTTTTGCAATGAATTATCTTGTTTTTAATCACTCATCTGCTGCTGCTCTGCTGTGGTTGTCATCTTGAATCATCATCTGCTGCAAGTTGTAATTCTCTCAGCGAGGCATCTTGCTTATCTCAGTCAGATGTGTCCACCTGTGTGCTGCTTGGCAGCTCCTGTACTCAATGGCTGCTTACACAGATGCTGCTCAATGGTTGGCTGCTGTCCTACTGTGGCCATGAAACCCCAGTGCTGATTGGCTGTTGCTTCTCCATTTAAAACTGTACTGTAAACCACTCGAGTTCACACTCCATTTTCAAAATTTGTGAGTCCTAGTTTATTGTGTCCACATACAATAGTCCTCACCCGGGGCACTAAATGTGATGGTTCGCCTGCTTTATTTCTTCATTTCTTGCCCTTGGTGTTGACTTATTGAATTGCTATACTGGCTGAAAAATTGGTGTGTGAGGGGGTGGAGGGGGGGGGGGGGGAGGAATGAAGTCAGACATGGACTACTTTAAATGATGTAGCTGACAGGTGCACATTTGCATTTCACAGATGTTTACTTTCACTGTTCACAAATCCCCCTCCCCGTGATACACAGTTATATGGCCAGTGCACTATTGTTTAACTTTCTATGAGACTTATTAATAGGTTGCAAGCAAACATCCACATACTGCTTCAATAGTTTATTGTTGTTCATCTACGAGCAGTAAAAACTTAACCAAAACCTCACAAATCTTGCACAATATTGCGGTACATATTGAACAGAGACTGTCATTGTTTTAACACAGGGCCTAATTGTGTTACACTTATTACACATGTGCATTGTTGTTGATCTAACCAATACAGGTTCCTTGTCTGGAACTCAGCCATGTGCTGACTGTCTTGGGACCAAAACTCAGGCTCTTACATATCCTCACAATAATAGGTTCTGAAACTACACATTGTTCAAAGTTAAATTTACAGAAATTACAGTTAAAACTTAACTCATTAAATTTATTTATTTTATTTATTTATTTAATCGTGTCCAATCCATAGACAACCCACATATTACATATACACAGCCGGCCGGAGTGGCCGTGCGGTTCTAGGCGCTACAGTCTGGAACCGCGTGACCGCTATGGTAGCAGGTTCGAATCCTGCCTTAGGCATGGATGTGTGTGATGTCCTTAGGTTGGTTAGGTTTAAGTAGTTCTAAGTTCTAGGGGACTGATGACCACAGCAGTTAAGTCCCATAGTGCTCAGAACCATTTGAACGTATACACACAAATACAAAAACAATACACATATGTATAAATAAAACAAATCGAGATTGGGGAGTCACATTACAATATAAAGACAAACATAGTATATATATCATATCATGTCCCGCCAAAATTCAGCGCATTTAACTGCCACTACCGTAGCGTTTGCCAGATCTTCTTTCCTGCACACTTCCCTCATGTTGCTGCATTCCAGGAGGTCGTCCATTGTTTGGGTCTGTCCGCACTGGCACGTGTCCATCCCGTCTCAGTATCACCATTTACACATGTTTATGTTGCATCTGCCCACCCTAGTTCGTAGGCGGTTGAGAGTTCTCCATAATGGCCATTTTAGTTCATTTCCAGAGGCCAATTGTTCATTGGGTGAGATTAGAGGTGCCTGGTCTCCCGTAGGCAGTGTTGCTTGCCATTTTGACAATCTGGCCTTTTGTTTTGAGGTTTCTAGCGGTTGAACTGAGGTGAGGAAACTCCGTCTTGATTTTAGATGTGTGTGTGGAGGGTTTTGTCCGAAGAGAGGATGGAACTGGTCGCGCAGCTGCTTAGGGCACTCTGCTTTGCTTGCTATAGCTCGTCTGATGTTGGGTGGAGCTATGCCACTAAGCAAATAAAGTTGGCTAACCGGGGTGGGTCTTAGGCATCCCATGATTACGCGACAGGCATTGTTCAGCAGAGGATCCACTCGTTTTGCATGCGCTGATCTTTCCCAAACTGGGGCAGCGTATTCAGCAACCGAGTAGCAGAGTGCAAGTGCCAACGTACGTAAAGTATGTGGGTCGGCACCCCATTTTGTGGAGGTGAGCTTACTCAGGAGGTTGTTTCTTGTTGATAGTTTGCCCCTGACCTTGTCTACATGATGTCTGTAAGTAAGTGTGCGATCAAGGGTGACGCCTAAAAACGAAATCCATTGGTTGTTAGACGTGATGTTTAGGGTATGTTTGGCGTCTCGGTTTCGAAGATGGAATAGGCAGAATAATGTTTTTGCTGCGTTTGGGCATAGGCCGTTGGCTTCGTAGTATGACGTTAGACCATTGAGGACATTCGTAAGGCTAATTTCTATGTTGTTAAAGTTCCAACCCTGCATGGCTATTGCAAGATCATCCGCATAAGCAAAGCTCCTAGTCCCTGGTGCAACTGGTTGATCATTCACATATATGTTGAAAAGAGTGGGTGCGAGGACACTGCCTTGGGGTAGTCCATATTTCTGGATACGCCATCGGCATCGCTTCCCTCCTAGGTTTACGATGAACCGTCTGTTGCTGAGAAGAGTTGATATAATTTGTATCAGCCCAAAATCATTAGTCACAGCGTATATTTTAGTGAGCAGCAGTTTGTGATTTGCAGTGTCGAATGCGGATGAGAGGTCGACAAGTATGGTTCCAGTAATTAGACGGTTCTCGTACCCATGCTCTATGATCTGTGTAAGATTCAAGACCTGTCCAGTGCAAGTTTTCCCGGGACAAAACCCCGCCAGCTCCAGAATTATCTGATGATCAATATTAGGCACAAGTCGATTCAGCAGCATGCACTCGAACACCTTGTACAAGCAGCAAAGTAATGTTACTGGTCTGAAATTTTTTGGCTCGTCCAATGGTTTGCTGGGTTTTGGAATGGCTATGACCTTGCCCTTTCTCCAGATTTTCGGGATGTTGTTTAGCCGGATACAGGTATTGAAAAGTAGGAGCAGCCAGTTTTTCATGTATTCGCCAAATTTAAGGTTCTGTTCATTCCTAAGGTCGTCTAGCCCTGCTGCTTTGCCAGGTTTCAGAGATTTAAGTGCGGACTCTAGCTCTTCGATGGTAAATGGACGGCTGTAGTAGTTCGTGTCACTTTCGCCACTTCTTATTGAGATGGTTTTTGCTGGAGTCTTCGTTTTCCCATTAAGAACGAGTTGGTGTGCTAATTGGTTGGCTGTTACTCTTGGTGCTTCCGTCTGCTGCTTAGGGTCATTATTTAGCTTCTTAATTGTCTTCCAGGCAATCCGGCTAGAATGTTTCATGTCTACACTTTCAATTAGATGTTGCCATTCTTCTCAGCACTTCTCGATTAGCTGGTCGGTAAGTGCATTTGCAAGTTCAAGAGTTTCTTCAGAGAATGGGTTCTCCTCATACTTTTCCTTATATGCATCGTATAGTTGCCGGCTGTCTTTCGTTAGGCCCAGTACAAACTCCATTCTGCAGCCCCTAGGGATAGACTTTCTTGATACATTCTGGACGATTTCTATGAACTTATCGTAGTTGCTGGGTGTTGGTTCTAGAGTTTGCAGCTTTTCGTCGATCCCAGTTTGCCCTCTTGAAATTGAATCTTCATCGAAATGGAATCTGCACTGGCACCACTGCTGAAGTAACTGTGAGTTTGATGGGTCTATGTTGGGAGTGTGGAATAGGACCCAGGACATCTTTCATGCACTCAGTCACCAAGTTCTGGCTGAAAAAGGCGAGGTCAGGGTTGTATCCCCTTTGCCACCTGCCACTGTTAAAAGGTGGGGGGAGTTTGGCGTCATGTATGAGACAGAGTGATTCGGCATCTGCCCATGTCTCCACCTTGAGTCCGTCTTCATTAGATTCATTGTATCCCCAGAGTGTATGGTGACTATTGAAGTCACCCATTACAATACTGCCCATGGGAAGGGGATTATTGTGTGGCAGGTCAAATTCGAATGGCGTATTTGGAGGCTTATATATTGATGTTATTGTCATATGATTAGTCTCAACTCTGAGAAGTTCAATATTGTTTTTGTCTGAAAGTTGAAACCCGTCGTAGGCTACTCCCTCTCGTATGAAAATTGCACTTCTGTATTGATTGTCAGGCCATTCAATTGCCAGTTTCATGCCTGCAATTTTAGGTCTATTGCTGTTTGGGCCTCTGTGCGTTTCCTGTCGTCATAGGACGGGACATTTGTTCGATCTGCACAAATCAGCCAGTATATCCTGTTTAGCAAGTGATAGTCCCTCCACATTTATGGAGATGATAGTCAAACATGGTCTTAAGAAGGACCGATTATGAGAGTCGTCATGCATTTTGTTCTTTCTTGTAATGGATTGGTGGTAGCAGAATCAGCAGGACTACAAGTAGTCCTCCTAGGGCCACGATGTGGACGCTTCTGCTCATTAAATTAACTGGATACATCAAAAAATTGGTTCTTTTTAATAGTTTCTTCTGCTACAGGGGTTAAGCTGAATTATTTGTTTAAATCATGAAATTAACATATATAGTTGCACAAACAATACTTTTGAAAAAAACTGTTAATTACTTTGGAGTTATTTAAGGGCTGGCTTTGGTGACATGTTTTCAAATAGAGCCAAACAAACACTTAAAGAATGCAAGTCTTTCATCTTCCAAATGTTTATAATTATTATAGAATTTATATATGTTTATAAGTCAACAATAGAATTTAAGTTATGAAGCAATTACTGATTTTGCCCCATAATGAAAAATACTAACTAGGAATACTCAAAATAAATTGGAAAATCTATTACATACATAAAACTACGCACAAGATTAGATTTGGTGTTATATTCTTTAAAACTGAGGGCCAACCTTTTTTTTCTATGAAAATACAGATCATACTCATTTATGTTAATGGTAATTAGTTAAAAGTGAAAAAATGAATTTTAAGGAGGCAGATGGCAAAACAAAGGGAAAGTAAAAATATTCCAGCTTGCTTCGCCACAAGTTGCATCAAATTTGGGTCAGCACATACTCACAATTCCTTTTACAGCCAGTGCATCATTGGAGTTAATCAAAATGAAGATGAGTATTTTCTACTAACTGCTACACCCACAAAAACAGTGTATTAAGTTGAGATAAATTGGGATTGCACCCCTTTGGCCTGGTTTTACTACCAGTTGTCATCACGTGGGGTAGAGGTAGAATTGGATGATACTCTGGGGAACATAATGTTACTAAACTCAACATGTGGGTGCTGAGGTCACGGTGGGGTCATGTCAGCTGTGCGGGTATGTCAGTATCATGCGCTGGGAGTGAGCTTATGACGTGGTGGAGTTTGTAGTGAACCTGCAACAATGTCTCAGACATTGCATCAATCAACTGTTTTAGCTGAACATTGCAAGCACATGGGGCATCAGTCTGGGAGGGCTCTAATTTAAGCTTGACCAGTGAGGAAGTGAGGCATGTAGTCGTGTAAAGCACTCAGAGAGGGTGAGCAGAAGTGGGTCACTCTTCTGGCAGAGGCAGGGCCAGAATGGCTGAAAGAATCAGGGATGCAAGTGCCAGTGGCATGATGGAGTAAGGATGCCATCTGTACATAGGACAAAATGCTTGAGGAAATTGGCCATAGCACAGATTTCTTGACATCAACTACATGGAATGTCCAAATAAACCCCATCCCCAGTGTAAGTTGGACCAGAAGTTTGACTGTGCCATGAACATCAATGTGGGATCTGTTGGTGGTGAATAAAGAGAGTTTTGTTGGAATGGTGTGCAGGAGTAGGTGTGTGGTGTGGATGGTAGAGGCATCCACCACTCTTTCAATTAGAAAGTGAAGATGAGTGATGAGATGATAAGGATCTTCCACTAGGTGTAGTGGTGGTGTTTGCTGACTGTTACTTGTGATGATGTTGGGTGGAGTCATCACAAGCTGTGGCACCTAGACTGCCTCACATACAGTTTGGGAAGGTACAGGGCAGGTGGCAGTTTCTCGTTGCTTCACTGAATGTAATGAGAAACCAGCAGAGTGTGTAGGTGGGATGGGGAGTAATGTGGGTGTCACCTGCGCCATCTATTGTGCTCTCCTGGAGATTGGCTGCGTGTTCGAGTGGAGTGTCAGCAGAAGTCACTGACTATCAGGGATCCAGCACAGGTTATGCCCAGAGTTGGCTGCCAGTTGGCTACAGGTTGCTCTGATGTGTTGTTCCTGCCCTTGCACAGCCCCTGCTGCCCAAGTGCATTGGAGGAGGCAGGGTTGTGTGCATACTGTTGCCACCCTTGTCATCTGCTCATGCACTTGCAGTCAGGTGTAACTGTCTGTGGCGAATAATTCTGTGGGCCTGACCTGCAAGCCGAAGTTCAGTTTCCAGTGGGTTTTCGTGGATGTGAAATAAGATGGAGTTTTAGTTCAAGAGGAAGTTTCACTAATCTGTGTTCCCATAAAGTGACCTCTGGACCAACTTGCACATGCAGGTGGTGCCAAAGTTGTGAGGCCCATCTTGAACCAATATATTCATCATGAGTAATGTGATGGTTTGCTTCAGCTTGTGATCACAACAGGTGCTCAATGATGACAGACTTCACCATGGCATATTTATGGTGTGATAGATGGCACAAAAGTAAGTCACTGATGAGGTCAGTGATCTCAGATGGCTGACAAGGCAGATGAATCAGGTATTATCAGTGAGAATGCTGTGTATGTCACATAGACTGTCCACCAGTCCATGTTTTGTGGGTTATTTTTGTAACAGGTAGCTTTGGGGACCTGCCCACTTGAATATGCTCTGTAAGTATAGCTTGAGCCAACATATGGTGAGACATGGTCAGCTATGTAGAAGGAAGCAATGATGTATCCATGAAGGAAGGAGCGAGATCTGGATTGAGAGTCCCTTGTGGAGCAGCAGGCTGATATGCTGTGTCAGTCAAGGTTGCTGTGGGTTGCATAGCAGTGACTGCAGGTGTTGCGCTATGCAGCAGCTGTGGGTGCGAGGTCAAACAACGGGGGTGAGGGACCATGATTGTTAAATAGCAAGGTGGTAGATGCATGTAAAATGAATTGGAAGGCCCAATAGAGCACTGTGGCACAACTTTCTGCCATCTACTGAGAGTGAATAACCAGCAGAGGTGTGGGAGGTGTGGTGGCGAAGCATTGTGAAGTGATATCTGGCCTGGGAGAGAGTAAACCACAGTCTGGTGCAACCAGCAAAACCCATAGAGTAAGGCACCCTTGTTTGAGCCCTGGTGCTACCATGTGCATTTACGTTCATTGTGGTCTGATGGAAGTTAGGTTGGCCACATGTGGCCTGGCATAATACGAATGTACATGTTCCCTTGCAACCGTTTTTGCATTTTCAATGGCACCTATGCTTTGCAGTCGTAGTCAAGTGTGTATGCAGGAGTCTGATGCAGGAGTCCGATGCACTCCAGAGTAGGCAATCCATTGTTTCCATTAACAAACACTCAGTAACACATGAAATTGACAGTTGAATAATGAAAAAGACTCAGGGTCACTTATGTGGATTCCAGCTGCTAAACTCGGCAGAGATACACACAAAAATCCAACTAGTCAATGTAACTCAATTATTTATTTCTATCTCAAACACACTAAAAGCAAGCATGAGCATGTTCAGGAGCAATCCAGAGGAAAACTAAAGTCAAATATCTTCATTTCCCACATCCTAGTCGTTCAGTTCACTGTCAATAGTTGTCACAAGTATTTCATTTAGATCTATAGAAAGATTCTGCTGCAGTTTCCCACAGGCTACCTTTATTGACGCAAACAGCATGGAGAGAGCTCACTTTACAAAGCATGGTATGCACAGGAACACACAGGGAAAGGAAGCTATGTGCAAACAATTGTTAAATTCTATTAACTGCAACACAGTGGAAGGTCGTGCTGTAATCCCTCTGCCAGTATGCTTAATAACAAAAACGAAGAAAATCAATGGATCAGAAGTTTCAGTACCTAGATGCTCAGATGATTCTGTTTCTTCACCAAACAGAGATAACTCAATGGTTACATGTACTGCAGAAGAAGAAAAGGCAGCATTTCCACTCTGTGAACCTACAGCAACACCACTTGTGCACCTGCCTACATGCAGTTCGTCAAAAATATCACTGCCAGCAGAAACACCAGCTGCAACAGCAGTACAACCCCTGGAGCCTACAGCAACAGCAATCTTATCCCCACCTGCAAGCAAGTCAATAGCTTCATCATCTCCAAGGGAATTGACAGCATCAGCTCAAGGTAAATCAACAAGCAAGTCATCAGTTTCATCATCTTCAGTAAAGAAGGAAGCATCTACTGAAGAAAAATCGACATCATCACAGAGAACAGGAGGTAAACGTAAAGTTGTGTGTCCTCCTCATCTGAAGGATTTTTTAACCACAGGCACGAGAAAGAAGAAACCATCAAAATAGGTAATAATCCAAACAACTTCTCCATTTTTCATCAAAACATAAGGGGAATAAGAAGCAAACTAAATCAATTAGAAGTTAACATAAATAACAAAAACTTTATGAACAATGCTCAGATCTTATGTTTCTCAGAACACCATATTACAGAAGGAATTGAAATGTTACATATAGACAGTTATAGCCTTGCCACCTACTACTGTAGAGATAGCATGAGAAAAGGTGGAGTAGTAATTTTCATTAAGAATAATTTAACTTTTAGATCTGTAGATGTAAGGAAATATTGCAGTGACCAACAGTTTGAAGTGTGTGCAATAGAAGTGACATTAAACAGTTCCAAATTAATAGTAGTTACAGTGTACAGGGCACCAGGAACCAATTTCACAGTCTTTATGGTTCAGTTAGAATTGTTACTATCAACCTTATTTTCTAAAAATAATGACATTATCTTACTTGGGGACTTTAATGTCAACTTCGCAATGGAATGCAACAACAAAGTAGAGCTCCAGAATTTGCTGAGTTCCTACAATCTTACATCAGTGGTTGACTTTCCTACTAGGATCACACCTGACTGTCAATCTCTGATAGACAATATATTTTTAGATGTAAATTTATACCAGAACTTCACTGTCACTGCAATAGTAAATGGCATATCAGACCATGATGGACAGCTCCTCACTCTACATGACTACAGACCTGTCAAGAAAGCAGTCCCATCCTGGAAGGCAATCAGACTTATGAACAAAGAGACCCTGGAATTTTTTAACCATAAGCTGCAGCATGAAGATTGGAATTCAGTTCGCAGAGTAGATGATGTTGATACAAAGTTCAACATATTCATAAATGAATTCCTATCCCACTTTGAAGAAGTTTTTCCTAAAAAGTTTGTTAGGAACAATATTTCCTCGTCCTTAAAGAAGCCATGGATCACAAAGGGTATTCGAGTGTCATGTAAATATAAGAGAGAACTTTATGTTGCAACCAGAGGGTCAAGGGACAGAGAATTAATCAGCCATTATAACATGTATTGTAAAATCCTAAAGAAAGTTATTCAGACATCAAAAGCACTGTATTATGTAAAAGAAATTGATAACTCCAATAATAAAATGAAGACTGTCTGGCAAATAGTTAACAAGGAGACAGGGAACATAAAAAAAGAGCTGTAGAAAACTTCATAATCAAACATGAAGGGAATCTTGTGCAAAATCCTGAGATCATAGCTGAAATCTTTAATAAACACTTCCTGTCAGTGTCTGAGCAAATAGGCTCCAAGGGTTCTGTGAATGATGCCCTGACCTTTTTGCGAAATGCTTTCCCTAACAAAATCATCCAAATGCATATTAGACCTGTTACCGTATCAGAAATTGAAAGAACAATTGCCTCCATGAAAACCAAGAACTCCTGTGGAGTAGACAATATTTCTAGCAAATTGTTAAAGCAGTGTTGTACTTCTGTAAGCAATATACTGTGTCATATTTTCAATGCCTCTTTGCAGCAAGGAATTGTTCCTGATAGACTAAAGTATGCTATCGTGAAGCCTCTCTTTAAGAAAGGGGAGAAAACTGATGTTAAAAATTTCAGACCAATATCTCTCCTGACTGTGTTTTCAAAGGTACTAGAAAAGCTCATGTATTCTAGAATTTTAGAACACCTACATAAATTCAATATTCTCAGCAAACATCAGTTTGGTTTCCGGAAAGGTCTGTCAACTGAACAAGCAATATATGCTTTTATAGATAAGGTTTTGGAATCTCTAAATGAGAAAATGGTGACAACAGGGTTATTTTGTGATTTATGTAAAGCCTTTGACACTGTGAACCACCAAATACTGTTACTGAAGGCAGACCATCTAGGAATAAGTGGTGTAGCAAATAACTGGCTTCAGTCATACCTGACAGAGAGGAAACAGAAAGTAGTCTTAGATAAGTCAGACAATTTGTGTGGTGGAATGATTTCATCGGAATGGAGAGACATAAATTGTGGAGTTCCACAGGGCTCTATTCTTGGTCCTTTACTGTTCCTGTTATTTATAAATGATTTACCTTATTCTTCAATGATTCAGTGCAATTTTACCATCTTTGCAGATGATACTAACATAATGGTTAATGGTCTTAAATGTGAAAATGTTCAAGAGTCTGTTAATACTATTCTTATAGATTTAATGAAATGGTTTACTGCAAATGGTCTTTCACTTAACCTGAGTAAGACTAATTATATTCAGTTCACCCCAACTGCCAAAACTGAGGAAGAAATGACTGTTAAATATGCCACACAGGTCATAGAAAGAGTGGAAGTAACAAAGTTTCTAGGAGTGAAGATTGACTGTAGAGTAAACTGGTCCCATCACATTTTAGATCTTTACAAGAGACTCAGCTCTTCAGTTTTTGCAATGCGAATCATCTCTGTCAGTGCAAACTTAAGCATTAAAAAAGCTGCATACTATGGTTACTTCCATTCTTTGATGGCATATGGAATTATTTTCTGGGGAAATCAACCTCTTGCAAAGAAAATATTCATTGCTCAGAAGCGTGTTGTAAGAGTGATGTCTGGTGTAGATCCTAGATGCAGCTGCAGAAGCCTATTCCGGAATCTGGGAATTCTTACAACTACTTCTCAATATATATACTCACTTATGTGTTTCATAAGTAAAAACACTGATTTATACAAATGTAACAGTGAATACCATCAGTATAACACAAGGAGGAAACATGATTTCCACACTGAAGGTAAAAATTTGAAGATTGTGCAGAAGGGTGTACAGTCCTCTGGTATAAAGATATTTAATGCTCTTCCTCCAGAAATCAAATGTGAAATTGCCAACAAATCTACATTTAAAGAGCTTCTGAGGCAATTTCTTTTAGCCATGTCATTTTACAGTTTGGAAGAGTTTATGAAACACAGTGAGAAACGGCCTTAAAATAAGATGTATTATCATATAAATTGAACATTAAGCTGAACATTCTTGTCACATATGTAACTCTTTTAGTGTTAACTGCTTATATTTAACAGTCTGGGTTATATGACCTTTTCAGGTTTAATTTACTTTGTTTTATACCTGTAATCTGTAGGTCTAAGGATTCTCATTCCATTATATTGTGTTATGGATCATTGTAGTGGTTAAGTAACTTTATATTCTTTACCTGTAAACATAGTGTACAAGTACTTGTCATTGACAATGTAAAAATTGACACACACTACATCCATGTGAAATTGTCACAGTTGGATCCATGGTGTAAGAAATAAATAAATAAATAAATAAATAAATAAATTAGCTGTGACATTTACTTACTAAAACTCCTTGCAGGAATGATAACTCCTCCTAACCTAAAGCAAGTTTGCTATGGATTAATCTACTCACATTTGCAACATGTGACTGAAATCTGGGATGGGGCACCCACAGTCTACATGGATAGGTTATTCTCACTTTAGAATAGTGCAGAAAAACAATTGCTGTAAGCAAATATGAGTCATGTAGGGGCTGTTTCATCAACTAATATTTACTCAATGTGTATACTTTGTGTGTCCTTATGACAATTACATTTGTAAAAGAATACAAAGAACTAAGAGTAATTACAATTCATGAACCAGATGTGCTTATCATAGATACTGTGTAATAAATGAGCTACAGATTACAGTTCACCTGCTTCTGGAAGACAGTTCTATAACAGGTTGCCAAATAACATAAAGCAATACCAAGAAAATCTTTTTAATGGCAAATTGAAACATTATTGTTGATTAAAAGATGTTTATTATCTCACATGCTTTCTGAACTCTATCATCGACAATACTGTTTTTGTAAATTACAGTCTATTAGTGGTGGTAAATATCTTAAAATAGTATCAAATATGCCACTGTTTTTATACATTCATTACATCTATGGCATCACACCATTGTCGTAAATGTACAAAAAAATGTCTAAGCCCAAGAATGTAATATGATTGTGGACAAATAAATATTATATTATTCACATAGTATGATTTAACCATGCAGGAATCATTTTTCCATTACATTTTGGTACTGCAGAATCACCCCAAATGCCACATGAGCACTACCAAGTATTTGTTACTATGATCTATGGCTTAAATGAAGTAGCATAGCTACAGAATTCAAGTTACTGTTTCTCATATTGAACAACCATACTGTTAAATGACTGAATACTCAAAATAATTAAGAATTTTATTTATTCATTCATAAAAGACATAAGTTAAAACTGCCACCTTGAAAGCTTTGGGAGGGGTTCAGATAAAATACAAAACTTGAAGTGTACAGCACACTTGTTTTGACAGAATATCAAATAGCTTGTACACCCCCTCTTAATTTTACCACTATCCTCTTGAAACAAAATAAAATTAAAAAACAAAAACGTGGGATGGCAATAAGTCACCTGCTCGGTACAAAGAAATGTATAATTATTATTATCTACTGACCTTTCTTGAATTTAACTACACACTCACACAAACATGCAGACACCCAAATACATCCATCTGCAGTGACTGGGAAGGGCAACATAGAGCACACAATGACAAAAGCAACAGAACACTTGAGGAAGTCGTGCTTTCATTTCTTATTACATGCTACACAGTTTTTCTAAAATGTTATTAGACAAATAATATATAAGTAAGTCTGAGGTGCACCCTTTCTTCAAATTTGTCACCTTTGAAACAATCCTTAGCTTCCAAATGAGCCATATGGTGTTTAGTCCCAGTCTTCGCACAAAACATTCATGTTAGCCACATTTGCACAAATATCATGAAAGAGTGCAGATTAAATTTCTGGGAGTTGCATCTCTTTTGTTACTCATTCCACATCCCTGAAGGTTCTCCTATTTAAAGGTATCTATAGAATACAATGAACGAATGAGTATGTGAATGTCTGTATCAGTTGGCTAATCGCTGGCAACTGTGCAGATATTGACAGTAGTGCTAATATTAAAGGCTAGCACAAAAAGAATGCATGGATTTCATTTGCATAGTATCTGTGGTGGGAGTGGAGTGGTGGGGTGGGGGAACCTGTTGTTTCATAGGTTAGAGTGTCCCGTCGTCCCAGTAGCAACAGTGCAGTGGACCGTGCATCATTGCATTTTCGCTGTTGAACATTTCTTCAAAAGCTATGACTCTGTGATCACAGTTCAATAGCTTTTCCATACACACTTCAATGTTCTGCAAAATGGTTCGATATCTGATCGCAACACAACATTCCATTGCACCAACTCTGGGCTTGTCTCATCGCTCACTGCAGCACTTCCTGAAGGACAAGCTATATTTTCATCCTTAAAAAATTATGATTGTGCAGAAGATTCACACCATGGTTACGATGAATGGGGACAATTTTGTGAGAGAACATTTGCTTTTCCTGCTGCTGATGATGTTATGTTGATGAGGAGCAATGAAGCTCCGTAACAGTGAATGCAGCACATTATGTTGCAATCCTACGTGATTTTGTGCAGCCACAACTGGACACTACAGGAATGAACATGGCAGACATGTGGTTCCAACAAGATGGACCACAGCCCACACAGCTAATGACTTCAAGGCAATTGTTCGAGCAATGTTTCCCCAACACATGATGTCACATTTTGGTGATGTCCACCGACCAGCACTCTCACCAGATTTGTTAGTTTGTGACTTCCACTTATGGGGGTTATCTAAAAAGTAAACTGTACTGCAACAAACCTTGTACAATGACCTGAAAGTTGCAATACATCAAGAGGTTGCTGCTATTTTACGTGACATGCTGACGAAAGTGATGGTGAATTTCAAAGAAAAACTTTTAATGTGTATTCACAAAGAAGGCCTCTATCTGCCTTACGTTATATTTAAAACATGAAAAATTTGACAGTTCATAAATTCGATATATTATCAATTGTAGTGATGTGAGTACATTTTGTATGTGAACAAAATAGAGCCAATTATACTAGTTTGAAGTCCATGCATTCTTTTTGTGCCAGCCTATACGTGCTGCACAGTTAGCATAATTTCAAAAGATGCTTGGCTTCTAACTACTTAGAATTAGGTAATCTATGGATTCTTTACCTGCATGAATAGCCAAGTGTGTTAAGCCACCCACTTCTGGGACAAGGAGAAGTGCACCAGGCCCAGACCAAATACATCTTTTTATGAAGTTTCAACATACTGCTGGAGAATGGGACCAGCAACTAGGGTATTAAGTATTTTTATTTTCTTGCAATATTTGTCACAGTTGCGATAATAGACATTTCTTTGTGGTGACTAGTTCCAGACCATCATGCCTATTTTAAAACCATAGCCTTAAGTATGAGTGAAATGTACAGGGTGATTATAATTAAAGTTAAACTTTCAAAATGCTGTAGAAATAACACCACTGGTCAGAATGACGTCGAATTGCAATGGCATATTATCAAAAAAGGGGGAAAAGAAGATGGTAGAAGAAAAAAATAGTGTGAAAATTAAACAATAGATGCTGCTGTATGTGTCAGAATAAATAAATGAAAACACCTGTCATGCACATGGCCCATTGAAGTTGGTATGAACACGCCATGTACACAGCTTTTCCTGCTTTCACATCTGCAACATTCGCCATGACTGTCTCAACGCAGGAATGCGCTTTCATTGTAAAGCTGTATTACAAGAATGATGACTGTGCACACGTCGCTCTGCAGAAGTTCTGGACACTGAAGGGCTTGAAAAAAGGCGTTGGTCTGATGACTGCCATGGGTCTGGAGAAAATGATTCAGAAAACTGAAAATATGGGTTCAACCTAGTAGAGGGAGGAAACGAATTGATTCAATGCCAGTGAAAGCAGTAAGCATGGTGTGTAAAATCCTACAAAACATCATTCTTTGCTATCCATTCAAAATTACCCATGTGCACAAGTTGTTTCCTGTTGACCTGCCAGCAAGAGAGACCTTTACTTTAGAATTTGTTGCTCACATGGAAATGGACAATGATTGGCCATGGAAGATTTTGGGGACAGATGAAGCCCACTTATATCTGACAGGATATGTCAATACACAGAACTGCTGAATATGGGCAATGGAAAATCCACATGTGAATCAACTAGAACCACTTCATCCTGAAAAGGTCACTGTGTGATATGGGTTTATAGTATCATTTATCATAGGGCCATATTTCTTTGAAGACACATGTGCTTCTGGTCCTGTTACCTGTACCATCGGTTGTAAGCGCTATGAGTGTCTTTTGCACAACCATGGCATTCCAGCACTCCAACAGCATGGATGTGTGGATGGGATCATTGTCATGCAAGATGTTGCACCTCTGCACATTGTAAATCTCATTAAGCAGCTGCTGGAGCTCCATTTCGGAAGTGCTGGAATTATCGGCGGCCATTTCCCTACAGCCTGGCCATCCCAATCATTTAATGTTAATCTGGTGACTTCTGGCTGTGGGGCTATCTAAAAGATGCTGTGTTTAGTGTTCCAATTGCAAACTTAGCTGCACTGAAGGCATGCATTGCACAACAAATTCTGAATGTGACCCTGTAAACACTTCAATCAGTTGTGGAACATGGTGTTTCTTGATTTCAACTTGTTGCAGAAAACAGTGGACAGAATATTTAACACGTTTTTCACCAGTCACATGGAAATTAATAATCTGATTTGATTTTGATTAACACTTTTTATGTGGTTTTTGGTCTCAGGACAATTAAAAACCGATGTGATTGATGCTTTTTATGTGGCTTTTGGACTCAGGACAATTAAAAACTGATGTGAGTGATGCTTTTTATCCAGTTTTTGGCCTCAGTACAATTAAAAACCAGTTTTTCCCACCTGATGTAAAATGACATTGCCGTGGTGGATGGTCTTATGTAACTAACAGTACCACACCTGTATACCCATGCACACTGAGGAATACAGTTTGTTTAATGTCAGACGTACATCTCAGACACTGTAGTATGATTTATTTTTCATTTGTAGTCGACCACTATTAAATTATGATGCTTACAGCACCATCTACTGCTACATTTTGTAACTATTTACTGTTATTCTGCCATATGTTTTCCCCCTTCTCCGATAACATTCTGTTGCAATTTGAAATCATTCTGGCCAGTGGTGTTATTTCTACAGCAGTTTGAAAGTTTAACTTGCTCCATATCAGGCTTCTGACACTCTTCCAAAATGCTTCTGCTTTTCTCCCCCCCCCCCCCCCCCCCTTGTTTATCTCTCTGTCATTTTTTCCATCTTCCTGTATCAGGCTTCCTAGGTACTTGAAACTCTCCACTCTCCTCAATCGTTCCTCAACAATTGTTATTCCAGTTCTTCCTCTCTCCTTCTTTCCCGTTATGATAATCATCTCACTCTTACCTATACTAAATTTCATCCCATAGGGACCGATGGCCTTTGTAGTCTGGTCCCTTCAACCCCCTCCACAAACCAACCAACCAACCATCCAATATTCTTGTACTGTTTCTTCCCATATGTCCAACTGCTCTTGCACTTACTCCTCCTTATTCCCCCAAATCATCAGATCATCTGGAAACACCATAGCTTTCGTCTTCCTTTCACCAATTACTTGTGCTGCTATACTCATTATGTCATCCATCACTACAATGAAGAGTAATGGTGAAAGTGCACTTCCCTGCCTCAAGCCATTCTTCTGTTCAATCCAAGCTGATCTCTCCCACTTTCACACAGCTCACACTTATATAGTAAATTTCCCTTATCCTCCAAATAATCTGTTTTTACTACTCCTCTGTCCTCCAGGGCACTTTGCTTCAATGTACACTATCATATGCTTTTTTAATGTCCAGGAAGGTCATTAGTAGATCTATTCCATATCCATAGTTCTGTTCCTGCAGTTGTCTTACACCAAAAATTAGATCCACCTTGGACCTTCCTGTTCTGAAGCCATGTTGCTCTTCTCTCATTCTTTCTTCTTATTTTGGCTGAATTCGTGCTTCCAAAATTTTCTCAAAAAGCCTTTGCAGAATGACTCATCAGTGTTATCTTCTGATAGTTCTTGCACTCTTTTCTATTTCCCTTCTTAAAAATCAGGACAATTATTCCCTTCTTTCAGTCTTCTGGGATCATCTTCTGTCTCCACACAATTTTCATTACTCGATATAGCCATTGCATCCCCACCTCTCCTGCTGCTCTCACCATCTCTACACTTAGCTCATCCAGACCTGTTGACTTCCCTCCCTTTACCTTGCCCCATGCCTCTTCCACTTCTCCCCATGTAAGTTCTTTTAGTATTTACTGTTCCTCATCTTTTTCCTCCTCAGCTTGTTCCTCCTCATCCAGGTTCAGGAGTTCCTCAAAATACTCCTTCCACATATTCTTGAGTTCCTCCTTATTCCCTACATCTTCTCCACTATTGTTCACATTTGAGCATAATCTGTCGTACCGTTCTTCCTCTTACTTTTGATCATCCCATATAACACCTTTTTTGAACCTTCACTATCCTCCTCCATCATTCTGGTCCACTGTTCCATCCACTTTCTTCTTTCCACCACCACCACTCTTTGCTTCTTTCTTTCTTGCCTGATACTCTTCCCTTGTCTCTACTGTTATCTTCCAGAACCATACCCTAAAGGCTCTATTCTTCTTTTGTACTATATCCTTTGCTTTATCATTCTACCAGGGTGTTTCTTTCCATCTCTTTTTGTTGCTTGTCCTCCCACATATTGCTTCTGTCGCACTCACTAATGTTCCATTAAATCTACCCCATTCCTCTTCTACCATTTTTGGTTCATCCTTTGGGATGCTTTCCTTTACTCCTTGTAGGTACTGTAGCCTGCTTTCATTCTCCTTCAACTTTCATACCCTTACACATCTTTCCTGGTTTCCTGTCCCTTTATTATCCTTAGTCCCTCTCAGGTTCATTACCAGCAAACAGTGGTCACTATCCAAGGCCTCTGATGGTAATACCTTAATGTCAATGGTATTCCTATTCATCTTGTACAGGAAGTAGTTAACTACTGACTTTCTCTTTAAGTCTTGACTGTACCAGGTAATCTTGTGGCTCTCCCTTTTCTTGAAACAAGAGTTCCCAACCAGCAAGCCATTCCTTTGACAGAACTCCAATAGTCTTTCACCTTCCTCATTTCAGCATCCCCAACCCTCTGGTCCAAGCACACTTTTGCAGCCCCTGTCTTTCTCTTCCAACATTTGCATTTAAATCC
Source organism: Schistocerca americana (assembly GCF_021461395.2). Taxonomy (NCBI): domain Eukaryota; kingdom Metazoa; phylum Arthropoda; class Insecta; order Orthoptera; family Acrididae; genus Schistocerca; species Schistocerca americana. The sequence continues at coordinate 366,353,786 of NC_060126.1, forward strand.
CCCATTACTGTATCATATTCTTCCTTCCCATCCGCTTCTACATTCCCTCTTCAAACTCTTGCTTCTCCTCAGAAATGCAACCCACCTGTGGTGCATACACTATGGTCATCCCCTTGAGTGATATTTTGGTCTTCATCATCCTATCACTTATCCTCTTCACTTGCTCTTTTAATCCATCTTTTACTACTATACCAACTCCATTTCTCCTTCCCTCCTCATTTCCACTCCGGTACAGTTGGTAGCCTTTCCTCAGTTCTCTCCTTCCTTCTCCTTTCCATCTCATTTCAGCTAACCCCAATAGGTCTAACTTCCTTCTTTCCATCATGTCTGCCATCTCCTCCACCTTTCCAGCCAATGTTTGTATATTTAATCTTCCAAATTTTAGTCCTTGTTTTATATAGAACAGGCCTCGGAAAGGACTGGAAGAAAATAAAAATATCAAATCCACCTCACGGATTAACAGGGTGGATGTGGTTTTTGGGCAGTTTTCCACATCCACCAATGTAAATACTGCGCTGGTTCCCAAGTAATGCTTCATACAAACAATGCGCAAATACTTTGAAGAACAATGTCACTTTTGACTATACGACAATACTAGACGCAGACAGAAGGGGTAAGTGAATTCATCCCTTTGGGGGAGGGGGCAGAATGTGGAAATAGCTTTAAAATCCCTTTGGAACTGGTGACCTCATTGTAATATTAGCCTATATAAGGGTACCATTGGTTCTCTGTGATGATTGGGGAAGCACCATATCAATCCCAACCAGGCACTGGATGGATAAAAGATACTGGAAAGGAAGGAAGGAATCTAAGCATCCACATAAATGCCATTATATAAGACAGTTGGATGTTGGAGCTAATTCCTCCTTTTCTGGGACTAAGGTATTTTAAAATGTAGTGATTTCAGCCATTTTGCTTTTGGTTGCCTCAGGTGAAGTGAGTTATGAAGGAAAACTGAGTCCCAAATAGCTTACTGAATCTTTAAAGGATAGAAAAACATTCCTCATTTTGATATCAGGCTAATTAATAAAACTACAAATAATTTACAAGAACAAACACACAGTTCTCAGTCAAAAGTGTAAAGCTTCTTTTATCAGCCCACTCCTCACACATCATAGATGATGCACCATTAACTGCAGCTAGCAAGAACTATTTTAGAGATACCATTTTTCATTCTGATCAGTCAAATAGAACATTAGTAACTCTATATTTAAAATATGATGAGAAGATATTACTGACTGCTCTGAGTATGTATAACTGTCTTCATAATTGCAATTACTGACACAGTATCCTTGCTGAGTGTGTCCTCAGAAGGTCTACCACTGGAGTTGTCAAAGCAATGTTACTTCAAATGATCAAAGAATGTACTTAACAGATATTGCTTCCAAAGGAAAGTGTTTTTTGTAGTTGCCTCCAGCACAGTTCAATTACTATTGTCTGAATGGTATTTTCTAAAGTGTGGCAAACAAAGCCATGGTTGATTTTCTGCTACTGGGCTTTCCTTTGAGGACTAGAACATGATTACTCAGTCAAATTCTATCCTTTATAGAGCTGAGAGTGGTACAATTGCTTGTTGTCATGAATCAGGAAATTTTCTATCCTTCAAATCAAATTAAAAAGGTCAAGGAGGAAATTCCTTGCATTACTTATGAGGTAACTCAACATGCTTTACATTTGTCATGACCTGGTGTTGTGCTTTGTGCCACAAACAAGGCAGTAACCTGTTCCCACATGGAATAGTGACAATTATACATTTTGGCATTTCCAGGAATGAAATCCCACCAGTTCCTCTAGAAGTTAATCTGTGGCAGCGTAAAACTACAGCCTGAATGTCACTTCAATGCACTGTCATGGTATGGACAATGTTTCTTGAGTTTCAGAGAGTCATTCATCATAACAGTATTTACAGGAACCTTTCTATCTTCCTCTGATGATCTTAATATGACAGAAAATTTTGTGGAATGATTTTCTAACTATCCTTTTTTCATTGACAGTATGGTACCATTTACCCACCTCTGTGAAGAATGTTGCAAGATTCCTTGTAATTGATTTGTTCTTGAATTACAACCCTATCACACACCCATTACCAATTACAGAGCAGCATTCTTGCTTCACCAGAGAACTGTCTTCCGAGACAGATTGTCTAGTTTGTCACTAGCATATCTACAGTGCAATGGAAGGCATTGGTAATGAAATCCATCCATTTTTTAATTTTATTCCTATGTTCAAACATCATCCAGTTTGTTTACAATGCCCACACTGAGCTGCTTGCTTTTGAAGACAGTTCTGTCAGGAAATTCTGGCCAGATTGGAAGTGCTCCTTAGAATGCAGCTCACCAACTACTTCTCATTCACCAATGTCCAAACAGCTGTGAAAGCATAATGAGACATTAGTGGTGGATAATTATCCCACATCATCACTGAAGGGTCTGCTCTCTTGTGCCACAGGAGATACCTTTCTAGTAATATGAAGTTCCCAAGAGCTCAGACCATAAGGCAGATGATAGGTGGAGCTCAAAAAGTAGTGCAATCAGTGAAAATTACATAAAGGAGAAATAGAATGTGGGGTTGGGGAGCTTTGATATTACAACAAAGCTCCTGCTTTACAGACTTATGAAAAGATGGGTACAACAAAGACAGGGTTGACCCAATGTGCACACTTGTCAAAGTAGCTTGTGATGAGCATAACATGAGACAAATGATGTGTGCCATTTATTTAGACATATGACTCTCAACTCTCATCCTCTAATTGAAGAATATAACCTCTTGCCAAAAGGACAATGGGATATTTAAATTCTTGTTTTTTGCACATCTACACATGGAGGTCTTTCTTATCAAGATTTTCAGCCATTCCATATGATTTCAAAATGTGTGCTGTTGTAAAGTAGTTCGTGGACAGTAAAATTTTTGAAATGAACTGACCTTCCCAGAGTCCTGACTTGGACCCTACAGAACACCCTTGAGACTATTTAGAATGTTGACTTTGCTCCAGATCACAATGTTCAACATCACTACCTTATCTGGTTTTGGCTCTTGAGGAAGCATGGGCTGTTATTCCTCCACAGACATTCAGACACCTCAGTATTCCCAGCAGAGTTCCATCTTTCAGGAAGGCGAAGGGTGGATGTACCCCACACTAGTAACCACTTATAGCTACTCGGATGCTTTTTATAAGATAGTGCAGATTTTATCCAACTTAGGATAACAACTTACAATCTATCAGGAAGGCAAACGGTGGATATACCCCACATTAATAACCACTGATAGCTACTTGGATGGTTTTTATATGATAGTGCAGATCTTATCCAACTTAGGATAACAACTTACAATCTATGAGGCAGGCAAACAGTGGATATACCCCACATTAATAACCACTGTTGGATGGTTTCTATATGATAGTGCAGATTTTAACCAACTTAGGATAACAACCTTCATATTTCCCATGCTGACTCAGTGTAGTCAAGAGCACACTTACGTTTCTGGACCCTGTTTCTGGTTTTGTGCACAGTTTTTCCTTTATGCTCTCTGCTGACAAGGAAAACCCCCCATTGCACCCCCCTCAAATTTAGTGGGAAGAGGGCTCAGTGGACACCCATCAAAAATTGAACACACGGATCAAGCATGAAAAGCAGAAAGGAGGAGTACTGGACTGTGGAAAAAAAAAAAAAAATAAATAAATAATAAATAGATAGATACAATGAATGGTCCAAGGAGAAGTACTGCAATATAGAGCACCATGTGAGAGTTGTTGTTAAGTGGTTACAGTATTGGACTAGAAAGCAGGCAAGCCGATATTCAAACCCCCTCAGGCCAATTTTTTTTTTTTTTTTTTTTTTCCGTTGTTTGCTTTATTCAAATTTGTGTCTGTGTCGTCATGGTGTAACATCTGTTTGCAACAGTGAGGTGTAAGGTAGGAACCTATAATGACAGTTGATTCTGCTCAAATACTCTATTTGCATCCGAAAAGAAGTGGCTTTTGAATGTAAACTGCAAATGTTTGATGACAAGGTGACAAGTCAGTCGAATCCTCCACCGAAAAACACATCTGGTGCATCATTCATGGCATTAGTGATAGTACGTGTGTCATATGATACACTATTTGATCAAAAGTATCCGGACATCCACAAAAACATATGTTTTTCATATTAGGGCATTGTGCTGCCACCTACTGCCAGGTTCTCCATATCAACGATCTCAGTAGTCATTAGACATCATGAGTGAGCAGAATGGGGCATTCTGAGGAACTCATGGACTTCAAATGTGGTCAGGTGACTGGGTATTACTTGTGTCATATGTCTGTATGCCAGATTTCCAGGCTCATAAACATCCCTAGGTCCACTGTTTCCAATGTGATGGTGAAGTGGAAATGTGAAGGAACACGTACAGCACAAAAGTATACAGGCCGTCCTCGTCTGTTGACTGACACAGACCACCGACAGTTGAAGAAGGTTGTAATGTGTAATAGACAGACATCTATCCAGATCATCACACAGGAAATCCAAACTGCATCAAGATCCATTGCAATTTCTATGACAGCTAGGCATTAGGTGAGAAAACTTGGATTTCGTGGTCAAGCAGCTGCTCATAAGCCACACATCACACAGGTAAATGCCAAATTACGCCGCGCTTGGTGTAAGGAGTGTAAATATTGGACAATTGGACAGTGGAAAAACGTTGTGTGGAGTGACGAATCACGGTACGCAATGTGGCGATCTGATGGCAGGATGTGGGTATGCCGAATGCCCAGTGAACATCATCTGCCATTGTGTGTAGTGCCAACAGTAAAACTTTGAGGCGGTGGTGTTATGGCGTGGTTGCGTTTTTCATGGAGGGGGCTTGCACTCGTTGTTTTGTGTGGCACTATCACAGCACAGGTCTGCACTGATGTTTTAAGCACCTTCTTGCTTCCCATTGTTGAAGAGCAATTACATCTTCCAACACAATCAAGCACCCATTCATAATTCACGGGCTATGAAGGAGTGCTTGCATGACAATAACATCCCTGTAATGGACTGGCCTCCACAGAGTCCTGACCTGAATCCTATTAAAAACACCTTTGGGATATTTCGGAACACCGACTTCTTGCCAGGCCTCACCGACCGACATCGATACCTCTCCTCAGTGCAACACTCCGTGAAGAATGGGCTGCCTTCCCCAAGAAACCTTCCAGCACCTGGTTAAACGTATGCCTGCTAGAGTGGAAGCTGTCACAAAGGCTAAGGGTGAACCAACACCATATTGAATTCCAGCATTACCAGTGGAGGGCACCACAAACTTATAAGTCATTTCCAGCCAGGTGTCTGGATACTTTTGATCACATGGTGTAGGAATCTCTTATCGACACACCTAATTTGTATGACTTGTAATTGAGTGAGATATATGAATGGGTGATCACTCTCACAGAAATGATGAAAACATAATAGTTTGTCACATAAGCTGCAACAAATGAATCAAACAGTTTCACAATCACATAATTTCTCTGTGCTCTGTCAAACATGTGTTTTTTAAAGTTGTGTTCCATTTTGAAAGTGTCAACTCTTGAATTCCTTTGTCATAATATAGTTCACACCCATTTATTTGTTGTTTTCATTTCAGTGAGACACTTATGTGGTATGTACTACATGACTCATATTCTATAATCAATACATAGTATGACAACTGCCAATGCTACAGAAAGAGAGAAACATTTCAATGACCATACGGACAGTTCATAACGTTGGGAGGGGGGGGGGGGGGGGGGGAGGGGGTGGAATATAAATGGCACGAAATAATTTTGAAAACAGGTCGCCAGCTTGGCAGTCCAACACCATGACCACTCACTCACGACAGCATTGTCATATCAGGCTGCTCTTTGTTGCACTTCTTGTTCTTGGACCATTCACTGTTTCTATTTTGCTTTTTATTCATAGTTCAGTGCACCTTCTTCGTTTCCATGCTTGATCTGTGTTCAGTTTTTGACAGGCTATCCACTGGGCTATCTTACCATTAAATCCAAGGAGGGTGCAATGGGGAGTTTCATTGTGAACTACAAGTTGTCAGGCTCCAAACTTCTATCTACAACACTATTTGCCTGCTAGTAAAATATCAGGCGACATGTGCTGCAATTCTCCTTCTTTCAGCTGTTTTTCCATTTTCGACACACACACACACACACACACTTGTCTTTTGCAGACAGTGTCCTATGTCTGTAGCCCTATCATTCAACCACGTAAGTAGTTCTGGACTGGAATAACAATTACCTACATAAACAGTGTGTAATTTCTGTAGGTACAATCCTAAAGTACGGCCATCATATTTCCTGGTTCTCCCAGACCATATTCTTTCATGACAGACATCTCTGGCGTAACTAAATGTGACCATTCTCACAACCGTATAACACAAACATTATTCCAAACGAGCTCTTATTACAGCAAGAAGGAATGTACTGCATGAAGATTAATCTCCCTTTGAACTTCCAGAATACTTTAATAAAACATGTCATTTTCATTAAGCCATTCTGTAACACTATAGGTTCTCAGAAATGTTACAGTTGTAGTTTCTCTTGCTTTCAGCTGTACCACAGTTCCAACGTAGCCCAACATAGCAAGGCCATATTGGCAGTCAGTCATGTGTAATCTAGCCCCTGCTATATATGAATGCTTCAACTTTTCTGAAATGTGTTAGTCTGGCCTTACCACAGTTGTGCCTATGGTGCAGCTGTCTGTGTCACTCAGGCACACAAGTCATCAGGCTGAAGCAAGGATCATGAGTGAGGTTTAAATATATTCATGAAAAATTTCTGACAAGTAATGATGTTTTTGATGGTTCATACATTCAGAAACATTCCATAAATTAAATATTTGTAGTGGAAATGGATACAATTCAAAAAGAGGCATAGATATATTTCAAGGAAGTTGTCCAACAAATGTTGGAAACACTATGGGCCACCATTTGAGTGTGTAAAGGAAACATGTCAACTAAATTTAAAAAAAGTGGATCTTTTGATGAATTTTAAAGTTCACTTCAACCACTCATATTTCAATCACTTTTCGAAAAGCTTGGTTATGCCATACTAGTGACAAGCAGGGAGAAAGGTTCCGTCATACATTAATCCTAGTTCCACAGATCACGAATACAACATTTCGTATTGATGTGGAACATGTCACTTTAAAATAAGTTTTCTTTACACAAAATGGTTAATTTTTTTCTCAGTTACTACTTCATATCTAACAATTCATCTATTGAGTAGAAGGAACTGTCATTCAGAAATTATTTTAATTTGCTTTTAAATGTTTGTTGGCTATCTGAAAGACTTTTAATACTATTTGGAAAATGACCAGAGATTTTTGTGGCAGCATAGTAATTCACCCTTTTCTGTGTCAGTGAGATTTAACCCAGAATAGTGAAGATCATCCTTTCTTCTAGTGTTATAGCTATGCACTTTGCTGTTACTTTTGAACTGGAATGGGTTATCAATCACAAATTTCATAGGTGAATATATGTATTGCGAAGGTATTGTGAATATCCAGAGTTTCTCAAATATATGTCTGCATGGTGATCTTGGGTGGGCTCCAGCTGTTATTCTGATTACACACTTTTGTGCAACAAATATTTTCTCTCTTAATGATGAATTGCCCCAAAATATGATGGCACATGAAAGCAGTGAATGAAAATAGGCATAGTAGGCTGATTTACTGATATGTTTATCACCAAAATTTGCAATAACCCTAATAGCATAAGTAGCTGAACCTAACCGTTTCAGCAGATCATCAATGTGTTTCTTCCGATTCTATTTCTCATCAATGAACACACCCAGAAATTTTGAATATTCTGCCTTAGCAACAGATTTCTGTTCGAAGTCTATATTTATCAATGGTGTTAAAGCCATTTACTGTATAGAATTACATAGGCTGTGTTTTCTCAAAATTAAGTGAGAGTTCATCTGCAGAGAACCATTTAATAATTTTCTGAAAGACATTATTTACAATTCCGCCCCCGGTAGCTGAGTGATCAGCGCGACAATGTCAATCCTAAGGGCCCGGGTTCAATTCCTGGCTGGGTCAGAGATTTACTCCGTTCAGGGACTGGGTGTTGTGTTGTCCTAATCATCATTTCATCCCCATCGCAAAATGGTGTCAAATCGAAAGACTTGAACCCGGCGAATGATCTACCCGATGGGAGGCCCTAGTCACACATTTATTTTCTTGGCTGATTCCTGCTTGTTGGGTGTGGTGACTATACTTGTATCATCAGCAAAAAGAGCTAGCTTTGAATCTTCATGAATACAGAGCAGCAAGTCATTAATATATATTAAGAGCAATAAGGGACCCAAGATTGAACCCTGTGGAACACCATTCTTGATACCTCCCCAGTTAGAGGACACTGCTGACTTTTGCAAACTATCTGTACTGTTGATTTCAACCTTCTGCATTCTTCCAGTTAAATATGAATTAAACCATTTGTGCACGGTCCTGCTGATACCACAATACTTAAGCTTGTTGTTGTTGTGGACTTCAGTCCTGAGACTGGTTTGATGCAGCTCTCCATGCTACTCTATCCTGTGCAAGCTGCTTCATCTCCCAGTACCTACTGCAACCTACATCCTTCTGAATCTGCTTAGTATATTCATCTCTTTGTCTCCCTCTACGATTTTTACCCTCCAGTACTAAATTGGTGATCCCTTGATGCCTCCGAACATGTCCTACCAACCGATCCCTTCTTCTAGTCAATTTGTGCCACAAATTCCTCTTCTCCCCAGTTCTATTCAATACCTCATCATTAGTTATGTGATCTACCCATCTAATCTTCAGCATTCTTCTGTAGTACCACATTTTGAAAGCTTCTATTCTCTTCTTGCTTAACTATTTATCGTCCATGTTTCACTTCCATACATGGCTACACTCCATACAAATACTTTCAGAAACTACTTCCTGACACTTAAATCAATACCCGATGTTAAGCTTATCTAGAAGAATTTCATGATTCACACCATCAAAAGCCTTTGAGAGATCACAAAATTTCCCAATGGGTGATGTTCAGTTATTTCTGTTGAAAATGCCTGTCTGAAAACCAAACTGACATTTTGTTAGTACTTCATTTTTACAAAAGCGTGATACCAGTTTTGAATACATTACTTTTCCAAGAATTTTGGGTAAAGCTGGCAGAGGTGGGATTGGGTGGTATTTGTTAGTATCAGACCTTTTCCCTTTTTTATGCAATGGTTTAACAATAGCCTATTTCAGTCTATCTGGAAAAATGTCATTTTTTAACAAGCTGCTACATATGCGGCTGAGAACCATACTTATTTGTTGGGAACAAGCTTTTAGCACTCTGTTGGAAATGCGATCAATTCCATGTAAGTCTTTACTTTTGAGTGAATTTATTATTTGCCTAATTTCATTAAGAGAAGTGGGTTGAATTCAGATGGCACGTCAATATGATTGCTGATGTTACACAGATACTAGCTGCAGATGTTCACAGGGGAGGGACGGAGGGGGGGGGGGGGAGTACCTAAATGGAAATACAAAAACTTTTAGAGGCAGGAATGAATTTTATGGCTACTATCAGTCTAGAAGCGTTCCATACGTCTGCTAAATTTCCTTATTTAACTACTTGCATACCAGTCAGTACAACAAAGAAACAGGCATTTTCTGAACATTTCATGACTGGTCTACAAATAATTTCATCATATTTAAAATCAGTACATCAATTTGCATTAGCATCAGCTGAAATTTTCAATTACATACATTTGGCAGGCATGCGCACAATGGAAAGGAACATACATTTCCAGATGTGCATACTGAAAATTATCACCTTAATGAAAGTGTATGTTGTTGCACACAGATATTAACTCTTCCAGCTAAAATATTTAAGAAAGCCTTCTCAGGATAAGCTATTATTTGATTAGAATTAAAGTAGTTCAAAGTTTATCACTTCATGGATGTTCAGAACTTGTCCCATTTGGAAATGGTGTGTGTAGTCTGTCCTCTGTGCCTGTACTTTTTCGGTCAGACTTCCAGACAGTCTTCAAGTGCCAGTAAAGCTTTAGAGAAAATTCGGCAAAGTACCTATAAAATTTCGATCAATTTCTTTTTGATCCTGAGACTGAAAAATTCCTCTATGAATTCTTTGCTCTGTGTTAAGTCAGAAAAACTGAATGAACATGCATTTTGATAATGAAGGGCTACGAGCCCATAGTGAATGAAATAAACACTCTATTCTAAGGTACTTGTAATTCAGCAACATTGCCTTTATTTACACTGTGCGGTACATTATACAATTCTGAAATATTTCCCTGAAGACTCAACACAGCTTTACAATCTTTAACCTGTATATCCAAATTATGAAGTATAGAAATTAGCAGTTTCAGTATATTTGTCATGAATTTATATCCATATATATGTATATATATATCTGTAAATGTTCCTTATGAATTAATTGGTGTTCTACTTACATTTCACATTCAGACACAAAATATGTATCCTTATGATATATTGGTGTTCTTTAACTCAGAGCACATAAGTACTCTGATAATTTATAATTACAGCTAAATGATAATTATGGGAAGGTACACATTATGTGATCTACACAATTTTACACTAATGTACAATTTTGGTTACAGTAAAACACTTCCAATACCACAATTAAAAACAAAATCTAAAGCTATCCAAACAAAAATCTGCAATCTCAGGGGTATAGACTTTGTATGTAATACTGCTAGTAACCTAAACTGACAACAGGAACATTTAAAAAGCAACTGAACTTAAACAATTGTTTTAAAATACATGAGAAATTTTGATGACCGAGGAGATTGCTTCATACACCAAAACAGTGTAACTCAAGTCCTGCTCTGAACGGAAATTTGTGCACTATAGTAACAATTGATAAAATGAGAAAATTGACATTAAACTCTCATAGTATAATTTTAAAAATATTTCATAAATATCTGAGCTTTTGACAAATTTAATTTCTCAAATATGTACACGATTTGTTTTATTTTAACATTATAATATAAAAAATAGGATCCAGATAAAATATTTTAATTCAGGTCAAAAGGTCAAAACTGTAAAGAAATACACTTTATACATTATGAAGTAATTACTATGATACAACATTTACCCTACACTATACAAAATGGCTTTGCACTGAATCAACTAGATTTGCTGCAATGCTAGTAACTGTCAGACTTTTACTACAGCTTAAGTAACCACATGTCAGTTTTTTTTTTTTTTTACATAATGCCACTTTTTCTCTTACTTTCAACACAGTTTTGTTCCACGTAAGATCTTATGAAAAATGTTTAAAAATGTGTCTCTTACAAAACTGTATCAAATATAATGATTTACTGAATATTTCAGTTTTAAGATTTAAGTTGTGGAGAAAATAGAGTTAAAAGAGGCATTAAAAATGCTTGACAGAGGTAATGAGTTTACCCAGGTTAATGCAGGCTACTATAAAGATTGCTATTTATCACACTTCTAATTAAACACATGAAAGCATTTAGTTTCACAATGATGCGTTTATGACAGTACGGTCATTTTTCAGATAATATTTCTTTTTCACAGCAGAGGAACAAAGCTTACTGACAGATGTAACATATTATGTCTTTGTCGGCATTCTTATTTCATAATGATTCAATGTGCTAAGCCATTTACATAAGGAGGTAGCCAACACAATTGTGAAAACATTCACAACTGTTCTTTTGATTTTATTTTCTACTGAAACACATACCAGACTCCAATAAATGTTTGTCCATAATGACCTCACAGATTCCTGAATTTGGCCTGCACATCTAACCAGAATGATGAGTTGAAATAAACTTTCATTATTTTTTTTCCCTGCAATTAACATTCAGGATAAAAGAAATACAGTACTGTGAGTACCAAGTAGGCCAGAACAATTTGAACAACAAAGCAGAAATTGATGTTGGGTCTGAAAAAAATTTGATGTGCAACTTTTATGCACAAAGTTTCGTAATGACATTTACTCTGAGACACGCAGTACATACTTCATCGCCAAAAAGGAATTTCAGCATGCCATGTACTGTGCTTGCAATTTTAAACAAATATGTTATACTCCACAAGCAAGTTACATTCTTTACCTTGACCCCTGAACAGTTGTAGCTTTATGCTATCAGAATATGTCTACATTCAAAAACACAAGTAAAAACAAAACTATCAGCTTAGTGACACAATTTCTTGCATACGAAATACTTGCTGTTGAAATACACCAATAACTTTATACAACAATTCATACGGGACGCTGAAAAACTAACAAGAGTTACACACACTATGCTAAAAAATTGTTTTTGCAATCCCTTCACAGTTGTAGGAACCTGTACTATCCATCGACTGTTGTTCAGTTCAGTGTTAACAAAGTTAGACGTGTATGTTTAACTATCTGCTAATGTAACCAGGCTTAGTAAAATTCAAAACATCAGAAATTATCAATGAAAAAGAAACTGAACAGTTTGATATCTGTGCTGTTCAAGCCTTCAGAGTACTTCAGGAACAACAAATGCTCAAAGTTTGCTCCACAGTATTGTGAAACAGAACAAACACAGAATACACATGGAAAATATAAATACTGATACAGCATTTATTTACTAAACCTTAAAAGATATGTATATATAAGTACAGAAAACACAAACAAAAACACACACACACACACACACACACACACACACACACACACACACACACACACACAAATCAACCACATGTGCAAGATTCTCTCACACACAGTAATGACTGAAGAAAGAATTTGGTATATTGTCTCAAGAATAAATTATGAGTCTTATTCATTTCAATGTTAACAATTGTACTCTGCCAAGTAATTGTTCAACAATGGGAGTTAACTTCACAAACATATATGAAATCTCTGTACAAAGATATCCAAGATGTAGGTGTTTGCAATGTACAGACACACAAGAGATGTCTTTATCACCGTAAGATGTAAGCCAATTTATCTGAATGGCACACTAATGAAAGAAAGGATTATACAATCCATGTAGGAGGAGAATTACATCATCATAATAAAAATACAATATTACAACAAACACAGAAAATTACAATATTATTTTATGAATATTGTCTAATGTTATTGATTTGTACACAGACATGACAAATTTCAGAAATATTAATGACTTAAAATCTTTTCACAACCACATGCTGTTTCTGATTTCACAACAACGGGGCATATAAACAAATAATAGTGAGTCTCTGTCCACAAAGTATCAAACCCAGAATAGATCTACAGCACATGAAAACTGTCAGGGTTGGAAATGGAAACAGTTGTAATCAAAGTCAATTCAATGTAGCCCAAACAAAACCCAATCATTTTTCAATGATGTGGCTTGTACAGGTAACTGAGCTACAAGTATATGTGACTGTACTGATGAGTGCACTTATATCACTTTCAGACAACCACCAACCGATGAAGCTGCTTATGATTTAATCAAATTGCATCTCTTTCTTTATCACAAATTCTTTCAAATGATTATCTACCTGCGACAAAATAATAACTCTGACATCTGGGGCAGAGGCACCAGCAATGTGAATGCAAAATGTAAGAAATAAAATGAAGGGAATAATAACGAATCCTGGGTTCTCAGAATGGTTTTTCCACTATTCCCATACTTTGCTGAACTATTACTTTATTGATAACTGAACTACTAATTCTCTCTGTATGGTTTCCATTTAATTTCTATACATGAATTTTCAGTTACATTGCTGATGAACCTTAAAGAATAAATTCAGTGAACTCTCTTCCTTTTTATTTGCTTATACCTCTGCTTCTGAAATATCACTTTCCATAACACCAACCATTGACTAGCCTGCTAGATATATCTGGAAACGTGTCAAAAAAAAAAGGTCATAATCATCATCATCAACAACAAAGACCAGCAAATAAATTCAAAAGCTTTCAGCTTCTGAATATACTCCAACTTATTAAGTTCAGTTCACCAAATCTAACATTACAGCAAAGTATTAGTAGTTGTTCCTCCAGTTATATTAATTAGGTTTACAATTAGAAGTTGTGGAAGAACCCCTATAGCACTGGTTTGTGTATAAAGAAAATGCAATGTTGCTGTAAAGTTCATATTCCATACTGGACTGTAGGTCCCCTTCCAACATGCTGGCTAGGTCAGCTGATAGGTCAGAGGATAGGAAGTGTCTCCAATAACATCATGCTTTTAAAGCACTGTGTTTCATTCATCATTAACATGGTAAAAGCAATTATTACAATTTTAAGGGAGTCAGTAGCTCATGATACACTGAAAGTCTGAAGTTAATAAACTTGAGTCTGTAGAATATAGTAATACACACCCAAAATAAAGAAACTATAAAATAATGACACATAGCTGAGTAAAAACCAGCATGTTATGCAATGCTTCCACAACTGTTCATTTACAACCCTTGCACAACAGTTTCATTTTGCTTGTAAATGATCCTTACATTAAAGGTTCGAATTCCAACACACAAGTATGCATCAAAGTCAAGAAATAATGAAAACAGCTTCTCACACACTTGCATGGCAAGCTTTGTAGGAACTCCCACCTAAATAAGAATGTAAGCCACATGGAAAAATTTATGAGACCATTGCTGCAATTACTGAAGACAGGATAACAAATTTTTGGGAATAGGTTAGTTTTGCACATAGTTGAGACTTTTCAACAATAATTTAAGAAACCTGAAATTGACTTCCAAGTTTTAAAAAAGTTATGACAATATCATACAAAATTCCCTAAAGCATATGGATTTAATTAAATATAGCAATTGTTTGTTTGTACTCTGCCTCCAACAATATTCTTCCAGAATGTTTCTACTATGATGGCAAGTGCCTCAATGTCTCACAAAATGGCAGATGACTAAATAATCCATGCGCTCTAAATAATTTTGGTGCCATCATCATTACAAGTTTGGCACAGGAGGTCATGAAATTCAAGACAATTCCTAAAAAAATGAGGCTGTGTGTATCATATTTGATTTTTCATATCTTTGTTTTTAAAATTGCAAGGAGTTGGAGCCACAAATTACATTCACAAGAATTTTACACACGAAATAATTTGTGACAATGTGAGTTTCCTGTGAAACATTTTTATCTATCAATTTTATAGTGAGGAAATGGTTATAAAACCTTGTTCGATGGTTTAATTTATGGGCTGTCCTTTCAAGCATTTCTCCATCAACACTGCAAACTTATTATAGGTGCTGATAATTGTAAACTGTGATACATTTCTTTTTCTTTTTTTTTTGCACCCAAAAAAATGTCAGTAAATACAGATTCAAACTCTACAGACATATCATATTTATTCAGTAGCATTGCAGTCAATGTAGACATATACCTGGGATAACAATGATTTACAAAACATTTTGTGTGAAACAAGTTGTTCTCAGTTTTGTTTTACTGCCCAAATGAAAGGCGACTGTTGTTCTGATGTGAAGCTTGTACGCTCGCACAATGAAAACATGAGCTTTGCACAAGCAACACTGCAAGTTAACATACAAAAGTATTTGATATTTTGCATAAACAGCCAATTTTATTTGTTGATATCATCACTTATTGCACAATGGATCCATAAATATCAGTGAAGCTCAATTATGAAAGCATTAGATAGCAGACAAACAAACAACTGCTCAGAATTTCACAATATTAACATAGTACGTATAAAAACATGTGGCTCACATTTATACAGGTTACGAGCAGTGGAAACACAATGTGTAGCAAATTTCTGCATGAAAATATGAAACAGAATGGTCATCTCACAAAACATGCCACCTCTGCTTCAAAACTTAATGTTCAAAGGCAACTGTTACTGGCAATACACAAAACTTTGGGCAAGTGACTAGAATCATACGTAATAGGAATAACTGTCAATACTGACAGCACTTAACAGGTAACAGTGACAGTGACAATCAAATGTTTTCACTTTGTACATTCTCTGCTCTAGTATGCATGCCAGAAGCACAATTGAAGTCTAAAATGTCCTTCAAGAACAGTCACAGAAAGCTTGAGAAACAAGCACCATACATAGCTTGAACAAAGATCACAAGTGCATCACTCATAACAACTGTACATAATATTTACATTCAGATCATCTCTCTCAAAGTCTGATAATTATACATTTTTCTTTACAAAATGTACAGTTACTCAGAATTTAAGTACCAGGTGCATTGCCTGTTGCAGTTATGAGACTCTCGTGACAGATCAAGAAGCAACAGATTTCTCAGTCTCTGGCTATTGGTCAATAGCCTTGTCTCGAACTAAAAGAAAAAAATTAGTCTTCTTTAGAAGAGACAGTCATTCATAAAAATAGTTTCATCTGCTACTGAGTCATCGCACTTAAAATGCTTTGCAGAACAGATAGTTGAAAACTTCACTTTATATAAATAAATAAAATTATCAAAAGCAGATGAAACTTCTTTTCGAATTTCCACACAACTGATGCACTTTACATCTGCCATAAAGCTGTGACTTACGCATGAAGACACGAATAGTTTCAGCCGACACACTATCACTTCCTCTTGCATTATACACTGCAATTACTCTTGAATGTGGAGAAGAGTGAAAGCTGTCTGTCATTCGCCAGACTGGTCAGGGAGAGATCCCTCAAACAGGCACAAAGCCCTGTGTACAAACTCGTATTGTTCTGCAGTCTGTATCATACCACCCCTAAAAAAAAAAGAGAAAAAGTTATCAGATGGTTCAAATGTTAAAAATACATGTATGGTCTAATAACACATACTGCGCTGAAACATCTCAGGATAAACAAGTGAAAATAAACAACTGTGATAAAGGAAGTATTGAAGAGTTAACAAGCACTGTGAGTGTCTAGCACTGCTCTTACCTGTCGTATCGCATCTGGCACACGATACCCAGGATGTCAACATTATCATTGTGCAGCAGTTGTGCCATGCCAACGGCAACTGCAATGAAGCATCCAGTGCGGCCAATTCCTGCACTGCAGTGTACTACGACAGGAGGATCTCCTGAGCCGACTTGGCGATACTCGGCAACCTCACTTGCCATAGCAACCAGTGCCTGAGCACTAGAGGGGGTTGCGTGATCTGGCCAAGTGTCATACCATAAGTGCAAAATTCGTCTTGTCTCATCACCACGCTGAAAAGAAGTTCATGCTACTTGAAACTGTCATAAATAATGACATTGATTATAACATTAATCAAAAACATAATACTTTGTATATGTAGGGCATTCACAGTCGAAATATTCCATGTTGTCTAAGGACGGCTGTGACTGTTTAAAAATCTTCATTCAAAGACATGACCAGCTGTGTCTTTTGAATAAAGATTTTAAACCATCACAGTGGTCCTTCTTATTCAATATTCATCAAAAGTACATGAAAACCAACAACATTTACATCACTGCCTACAAGAGTTCACTGTTAGTGTTATCTGTCTTTGCCAAAATGCTGTTATGGAAAGCTGCAAAGACAGAGTGATTACTCATCCAAGTGCGAACCTCGCCGACTCACAACCCGCAGACACACAAAAGGAACAAATTTGAACACATACTACGGAATTATTAGTTTTCCCCTTTTCTTGACCTTGGCTGTTTCTTTATGGAGGATAGGTCTCATCAGAAACTCCGTGGCACAAGACAAGTGCTATATGCAGACGTGTCCTTTCACTCTGCCGAAAGGTAGAGACAGTGTAAAATCCACAGAGCCCCACAGAAACCAATGTGCAGCACTGTTTTGATTGCTGGAAAGAATGAATATAGCCATTTTTGGGCTTAAAGAGGTTTGTATTACAAGTCTTACATTACATATTACAGCCTTGTTTTTCTGCACCTTTGATTAAGGGGAGGGTAGATGCCCTGCCACCACCGTCCCGTTTTTTGAATTGTGTAACTGATGCAGTACTGGAGTCCCTGCCTGACAGTCACCTAGTCACATGTGGGAATCTGCCTAAAAACCACACGCAATCTGGCCAGCGTACCGACCCTTGCTGTTAGTTAAACCAATGGGCAGATACAGTCCAGGGATGGCACACATCCCTGTCCCAGAGAGAGTGCTTCAATGTGCAAGGCTATCTAGGCAGTTCCTGTATTTTATGGTCCAGCAAACTTAATGCTTTCTTGCCAAATTATAATTCAATATGAAGATCACAACACACAACCTCTCCCCATTGGTTTACTTGCATGAAAATTGACAGACACTGAAATCATGAATGCAAACTATAATTTTTAAGAAATATGACATGTAGTGCAGGAAATGTGCTCAAGGCAAGAAACCAGGATATCATGAGAGAAGAGACTATGGAGGAAATAAGATATGCACATGGCAAGGTGATATACATGTACAGAGTTTTGAGGCCACAAGATCATGTGCAACCGAACTGATTCTTCAAAAACAGTGGTACCACACCCCCATAAAAATGGTAGAGAGTAATATAGACAACGTGAAATGAATTTACATTGGCCAAGTTGGGGATGCATATCATAAGCACAATATAGAGCAACTTCTGTTGCTATGAAGTGGTACCTCACTGTGAACACTACATCTAGAAAGGGTGAAAGTGTAACAAAATTTCTTACAATTCAACCCCTGTTAGCAATGAAAGGAAAAACTTGTCTACTGCAGCAACATATAAAAAAAGAACAATAAATGTTGCAAATAAATTTTAGGCCAACTGATAAAGAATGGACTTTTTAATCTACAACCACCAAAACAGTAAAATGTATATAATGTGTATTATGTTTATAGATGAGCAATGATGATGCTTTGTAAATACAGGTTAAATGTGTCTGGTATAAAAAACCTCTTAAACTGGGGCATGCTTCAAATGGAAAACATAAAATAATAATTGAAAAAATACAATAATACAAAAAAGGGGAGAAATAAAAAATGGAAAAACTGCATCCTCACAGTTGATGATACTGCATTTTTGTCAGTTTCTGATTCATGATATGCTCCAATTTATTAGACCTAAGCTGCTGCACTATTATGTGCAAGAAGTTAGTTCCAAATGGTCATGGTGCTTTTAAAGTGCACTAAAAATGAGTGGCAAACCCATTCCATGACTAATTTTAAACATCAAACTACTATACTCCGACTAAAAATACTTTGTGATTAATGTTTCAGTGAATCAAGTGGTAGGGACCAAGCAACAAACAATTACAGCTGTTTCTCAAGCTCCACGTGCTTATTGTGTTGCCTGTTCTGCTGGCATGAGCAGCAGAGCCCTGTCAGAAAAACTATATCTACTGCTGAAGTTAGTACTTTGGTACATATTTTACTTGCTGTACAAAAATATCGAAAGGAACATTATCAGATCACAGTCTTCATAAAGTGTTCATAAACAAACTATTTGGTTAAAATCTTTTGATTCCTTCACATCTTAGCCGCCCGGTGTGGCCGAGCAGTTCTAGGCGCTTCAGTTTGGAACTGCGCAACCGCTATGGTCGCAGGTTCGAATCCTGCCTTGGGCATGGATGTGTGTGATGTCCTTAGGTTAGTTCTAGGGGACTGATGACCTCAGAAGTTAAGTCCCAAAGTGCTCAGAGCCATTTTAGCCATTTCACATCTTATAGTCTCACATCACAATTTGCCTTCAGTGATGTTCTGAGCTTAAGAAACCTACAGCACTGAATTTGGAGAGCTATCAGTGAAAATTTGGTTGCTTAACTTCAGTGGGCTTTCAATGATATGTTACTGCACACAAAATGCAGCCATCATACCAAAAATGTTTTTAAGGATGAAAGGAGAGTCATATCTCTCTATATTGTGGAGTAAATATAAATTATACACTCCTAGTACACCACTGTGCACCACAGTCAAAGTTGTCCTTGTGAACTATGCTGAATTCATTAGTGTCTTTAGTGCTTTGGTTTATTGTGCAATTTACCATATCAATCAAACCCACAACATAAGTTGCCACCAGAGTAACAGTGCACTGTAACATGATTAAATGATACAAAGTTATCTGCACAGCACATTAGTGTAAAATTAAAGCACAGGACTAGTAATGGTGAAAGTTGTGAGTTCAAGTACAGATTCACACTTTTTAAGCTTGTTTATTATTTTTCTATGTTCTCACAGGAATGTGACCAAAAATTAATGACTCAGATGTCGATTTTTGAGTGCTATGTCAAAAGCAAATTTTGACAGTATTGTTCAGCTTGATAAACCAAGGGTAAATGCAAGCCATTCTATGAGTACAGGCTGAACAGATGATTCAGTAACTGGCACCATCTCACAACCTCCCACAACCTACTAGAAAAGGTAGTAGGCTGACTCTTCTCCATGGCAACTGTATGTTGTTTATAATGAAGAAAACCACTGATTACCGTGAATAAATGAACCAAGACACACTTTAGCAGTGGTTTGACGACTCGTTTTTTAGAAACATGAGCAAGCCTTCAGTGATAGTTACGGATAATGCCCCGCATTATTCAAGTACTCTTGATAAAATGCCCACAGTAGCTTCCAGGAAACAAAGACAATATCAACTGGCAACAACGAAAAGACATTACCATACCTGATGACAGCAGAAAGCATTCTCGTGATTCATAATAAACCACCTTTATCACTAAACTGAGGTTACGAAAGTCATGGGATAGTGACATACACATATACAGATGACAGTAGTACCGTGTACACAACATCTAAAAGGGTGGTGCACTGGGAGAGTTGTCATTTGTACTCAAGCGATTCCTGTGAAAAGGTTCCCAATGTTGTTATGGCTGCACGACTGGAATTAACAGACTTTGAGCGCAGGATGGTAGTTAGAGGTAGCTACGTGGGACACTCTATTTCACAAATCGTTAGGGAATTCAATATTATAAGATACACAGTGTCAAGAGTGTGCCAACAATACAGAGTTTCAGGCATTACATCTCACCACAGAGAAAACAGTGACCAAGGGCAGCAGCTTTTGCATACAGTTGTCAATGCTAACAGACAAGCAACACTGTGTAAAATAACCACAGAAATCAATGCGGGATGTATAACGAACACATCCGTTAGGACTGTGCAATGAAATTTGGGGTTAATGGGCTATGGCAGCAGATGCCTTCGCTAGCAGCACATCACCTGCAGCGCCTCTCCTGGGTTCATGACCATATCGATTGGATCCTAGACGACTGGAAAACTGTAGCCTGGTCAAATGAGGTACGATTTCAGCTGGCAAGAGCTGATGGTAGGGTTCATGTGTGGTGCAGAACCCTTGAAAGCATGGACCCAAGCTGTCAACAAGGCACTGTGCAAGCTGGTGGTTGCTCTATAATGGTGTGGAATGTGTTTATATGGAATGGACTGGGTCCTCTGATCCATCTAAACCAATCACTGACTGGAAACCGTTATATTCATTTATATGGAGACCATTTGCAGCCATTCACGGACATCATGTCTCCAAACTACACTGGAACTTTTATGGATTACAATTCGCCATGTCACTTGGCCACAACTGTTCGCAGTTGGTTTGACGAACATTCTGGACAGTTCGAGAAAATGATGTGGCTACCCAGTTTGTCTGATACGAATGACACTAAACATTTATGGGACATAATCAAGGTCAGTTTGTGAACAAAATCATGCACCGGCAACACTTCTGCAATTATGGACAGCTATAGAGGCAGCCTAGCTCAACATTTCTGCAAGGGACTTCCAACGACTTGTTGAGTCCATGCCACACGAGTTGCTGCACTATGCTGGGCAAAAGATATCAGGTGGTATCCTGTAACTTTTGTCACCCTGGTGAACAGTTTTAGACAAACTGGCAAAAACATACGGTCATAGGATCCTCAGACTATCATCACACCAATGCCACTTTGATTCCTTTGAACACATGTGGGCTCAAGTTAAAGCTTACGTGGCAAAATGTTAGCAGAAGTGGAAAGACTGACAAAGCGTGCTATAAACCACACTTCATCATCAGACTGGCACAATATTGTAAAGTACATGAAGAAAGTAATAAAGAAAGTATGAGGGAATTTATTGGTTAGTTTGCACCATGCGTGTGACTGAATGCTCATACAACTACTGTTATTTGTCTCAAAACGCATGTTTACGGTATCTCAAAACATAGCCATCACTGCAGCAGAAGGAGTCCCCAGCACTGACGTCTCCCCACTACCTACAAAGATGTTGGCAGAGAACTTGTATTGTTTTTGGTGGACACACAACTGTCCGTCACATGTGTACGTAGCATATAGTGTTGGAGCTGGCAACTTCTCCACACGACTGCCATCTGTCAGTCACAAAGCAGTTTTAACTGGCGGACACTAAATATGTTACGGAGGGAGAAAAAAGTATGACACCTTAGATGAAACAGAGAAAAATCCGCTGTAATCTTTGGTAAATTGTCCAAATGACTGGACATAAACATCTTATCTCACAGGTGTTTAATCAACAGTAGCTCAAATATGTCGATTGTTGTTCATGTTGTGTAGTGATACAGTGGTTGAAAAACCAAGGAGAAAAAAATGTTGTAGGAATAAAGAACAAAAAGAACACTGAGTGAGTTTTTTAAACTGGTATTCGGTTTATGTTATTTATACCTTCCAAACAATACTCAATGTGGGGTAACGCCAATTACACTGTACAAACAGGACATCAAAGCAGTGGGCTGCTTTACTCATCCTGTTGTACTGTAAAACTTTAATGTTGAGAGAAAGTAT
The DNA here is from genome assembly GCF_021461395.2 of Schistocerca americana. NCBI lineage: Eukaryota > Metazoa > Arthropoda > Insecta > Orthoptera > Acrididae > Schistocerca > Schistocerca americana. Next base: position 366,376,406 of record NC_060126.1, read on the forward strand.
CAAAATAACTGGACTAAACAAAGAAGCTCAAAATTAGTGTGAGGACAGCAGATAAAAAAGTCACAATATTTAACAGTACTTACTGTAACAATGAGCTCCCTCAGTGTGTACCCATCACGAGGACATGTAGCAGTAATACGGACTTCAATGTCACCATATACAGAAGGTTCGTCAGCTTCATCTTCTGGAAAATACCGCTCACACTTGGGACGGCCTTTCTCCCACAGTTTTGTAATCATTACTATGACAGTACTTCCCTCCGACCACACCATAAGCCAGAAATCTGAGACGGTATGTGGAAGAGGACCCTGTGTTGCAATATAAGCCTTCTCTTCACTGTCAAAGCCCTGTGTACACACATACACACAAAAAGTTTTAATCAAGTTAACAGTTATACAGTAGTCACTATGATGAAAAGCTATACTTAAAAAAATGTCGTGACCAACATTACAGTATTTAATGACAATTACCAGTTTATTCATAACTATTCTGACTCTGTTTAAAAAAATGATGTCATTTAACTTATCTCTAAATTTAGGAAATGGTTGGAGGGGAGGGGAGGGGAGGGGTGGGGTGGGGAGTGGGGAGAAGCAAATGACACAAACATTGTAGTTTCAAACTGATATTATTTCCACAGCACTTTGAGGATTTTGTTAATGTCTACCACACGGACTGCAAGCAATGACCTCCAGTGTGACTTGATTACCATCTGGTCTTCAACAAGACTAAGATGACTTAGTAGGTAAACTAATATCACAGTCAGATTTATGTCAAAATTTGCAAATTCTTTTGCTCATATATTACAACCAGTACCTAAAGCTCAGTTCCACAAGACTGGTACAGCAGACTAAATGAATTTTGTCTAGTTTAAAAAATAATAAGTAACTAAATAAAAAGTTGAAAAACAATGCACATTTGACATTGCTGTTATTTCTTTACTGACACTTCTGTTGCTCTGCAACTTCGTATTTCCCCCATATTTCACATTCAGAACTGATGATGAGAAAATTCTGACATGAAGGTATTTCTTACCACCTTCTTTCATTTAATACACCACCACATTTCTCTTTGTTTAACAATGCATTTTTAGCTTCTAACTTCCCTTTTGGAGACAGCTCCTAATCGTATGTGGCACTATCACCTCTTGAATTCAGTGCCTTCAATATTGAGTATTTCAGTCATTTCTAACCAATTAAAATGTGTGTGTAAAAGTTTAATGACAATTTTAAACATTACAAGATCTTCATGCATTTATCCTGTTCATGGTTTCAACTGGTGTCTGCTTCATATCTTAATAGGAAGTACTGAAACACACACAGGTTGTACATCACCTGTGTGGTGAAACTCAATATACGGAATAATGTTTGGAGCTTGAAACACATCAAAAATTAAGAGAGATGATTCCAAAAAACTAATTGTTAGTTCAGTTTCTAATGAAGTCCTGGAGCAAAATGCCATTTCAAAGAGCACTGCACAAGTAAGAGAATTACACTTCCCTCATGTGCACTACAGTTGCTATGACTGCACCCATACCCAATTGTGTTCCAGTGTTGATCACAAACTCAAAGCACCAATGAGTTACAAATTCAAACTGATATACCAATGGTTGGCCAGACAGCTTTTACTTATTACTTCGGTTCTCATAAGTTAATATGCAATGAGATGGAACAAGTGAATTAAGTACAGTAAAGTAGAACTGTTACTTTTCCTTGTTCATGTGTAGCCAGCACTTTGCTCCATACGCACATGGTTGTGTTCAGGTTACACGTATGGAGGCGAGATGAAGTGTAACTGCTGAATATGCATAACACCACTTCTTGGCTGGTGAACTTGCGATGGATGTCTCCCCAGATTCTAATTATTCTGAATTTTGTATTGTAAATCCCAAACAGATCACCAAAGTGACACCTGATAAATTCCATCAACCAAAATAAAAAGATTTCCTTCCTTCTCCAAGACTTCCCCCAATTTTGGAACTGAAGAGTCACATTTATCTCCACCTCCTCACTTTTCTACCAATCTCTTAAAATTGTATTAAGGCCACACTTTAAAATTATGACTGATCTGCAAGTTTAAATGTCAATCAAACATTAGGTGATAACTGAATTGTAACTTACTCGAACATAGTTGGCATTGATGTAAGTGGTGAGAGGATCTGCAAGGGGTGAGGCAGGCGGTAAACAAACTCTTGTACGTTCATTGGGCAAGATGGAGCGGTAACGGTTTTTTGTGCCACTGCCAGCCACATAGGCACGTTCTGGATGGTTGCTTGGGAGCTCCCAAAATTCCCGATGCAATGCTCTTACATCACGGAGAGAAGCTCGAAGCTGCCGTCGAGAGAGTACATTGCCAGCAGAAAGAAGAAATTCGTCCGTTGTGCTGCAAGAGACACAATGAGTCATTAATCTTAATATAAAATTATAGTAATTGCAATCAACAAATAATAGCTTTTAGGCAATATAAATGTTGTTACTGACTTGGTGAAAAATATAATTGAGTTGAAGCTGGAATAATGTAGTAAAAGTTCAAAAACTCATTAAATATTTAGTAATATACAATCTCTCAATAAGAATTTTTCTTAATAACATATTAAATGAGTATGAAGGACTGAGAATAACAGTGATTTCACACTTGAAGTTATTCTTATTTTCGACATTAAGTTGAGCATTTATTTTAACATTGGACGACACCACCAAGAGAAGCTTCACTTTATTAGTATTTAAACAATTGGAGCTAGCCAACTTGAATCACATTGACATAAAGTAATACACACCACAGATGATAAAGACTGTATTGCCTGCATACATTTGGTCTCAGTTATATTACCCAAACACAGCTATCGGTGGAAAAATTTTCCACATCAAGGTAAAATCAGACAATCAACACTCCACATAGGAATATCAACAATGTAGGAAAAGATAGACTGCTACTTACTCTAATTGACATTAAGTTGCAGACAGGCACAATTTAGAGACACTTACACAAAGCTTTTGGCCACAACTTTCATCAGCAAAAGATAAACGGAGAGAGACACACCATTCAAACAAGCAAGTAAGCACGCCTTACGCACACGACTGCCAACTGCAGCAGCTCAGGTCAGATTCTGTCTTTTAATTGTTCCTGTCTGCAATGTAATGTGTCTTCCACACCAAGGTAATGTTCTTTACAATTCGTCATTAATCAGTTATCACAGTGCTTCTACTGGAAGGACAGAATTCTAAAGGCAGAGACCGCATTTCCCCTTTTTTCCTAGTTCTCACTCAAAGGTTCAAAGTATCATTGATAAAAATTATTCAACATATCAGTGATAAAAATTACTTATTTCCATGGTAATATGGAACTACAGGTGGAAATCAAAGTATGTTACAAGGAAAGATTACCATTCAGCACACAGAAGAGCCATTATCAGTACATACACTGACAAAAAATGTACTGATGCTAAAACACAGAAGCACCCAACCCTCTTAGCTTCCAAATGTGCTAGTGACTGCCATCTATCTTCTTGCTACATCTCCCTTGACATTTATAATTCTCATTTACCATTATTTTTAGCCTGGAATGTTTATCCCTCCTATTTTTTACTAATGGATCACTTTACCTAGAGAATTCATTGATTAAAGAAGCACTTTACTTTGAAGATTCATTAGAGGACTCTTCAACATGCCTGTGATATCAACCTCTTAAAGAGAGTAAAAGATTTTTGAAAGAAAACAAACTCATAAATTTTGTTACTTGCAACTCACTGAAAAATTATGGTGCTTCATAAACAATAAGTTGAAAGCACCATTGTTGTTAGAATTACATTGCAGAGATGTGACCGCCCTATACTGTGTGTCACAACATAGGTAATAAATTGAAGCATTTGACAAAAAAAGAAAGAAGTGAATTGCCGTAGCCTCCATGCAATAATGAAGAAATGTGAGAATATTACTCTGCTAAGCCTGCTGGTGTGTGTGGGCCTGGAAACTATTTGCAGATAGTTATAGAACAGAGGACCCCATATGTATCATGCCTGTGGGTCAAGCAGCAGGTTAATTAGGTAATAAAACATTCTTCATGTCAGAGCTGTTAACTGGATACTATAAGCTGCAATAATATTGAAGTATTCATTTTTTGTCATATTACTTTACAATTTCAGAAAGGTCACATACACAAGTTAGCAACTTCACAAGGGCAGCTAAACAGAGATAAAAGTGGAGATCTGAAACTGCACAAAAATATGAATGAAAAGCTTAACAGTTGGATTACACTTCCAACAGAAAACGTAAATCCTTGACATTTGTTGCAGAAGAACAGTGTATACTGAATGCTTGACTGTGAAAAAGTCACTTGCTAATAGTTACATCCAAAGAACTGAGTATTATTAGTGCAAAATTGATGACACTAATGAAAAAACTGTAAATAAACTCATTCTTGGGCCATACTCAACTTTATTTTTCCTGTCACAAATTAAATTTCTTCCTTGAAAGGTGTCACTAATAGAATAGTGACATTTATTGTGTACAAGTCACAGAATGCCCACAGAAAAAAAATTCTAAAAACAAGACAATCAAACTAGGAAACTGTTCACTACTGACCACCTCTTATCAAGGTCTCAAACAATCTTTACAGATATCCTAATATTACTTACAGCCCCTACTCTTGCAACCTAGAACTCCCATATAGCATAATTCAGAGAAACTGTCTGAAAACGAGAACATTCAAGGCACTGAGAACCTTAAGGCCCAAAGCACATACACAAAGTTCAAAGAGAAATAGATGTTTATGAAATCAAATACACAGACAAACCACACAGTGTCATAGGTCTAAATTTTTTTTAACCATGCCCTAACATCTTATACCTCATAAAAATAAAAAAGTATGCAATTTATATGACAAAGTACTAATTAATATCTGGGATTATATCTGTTTTTATTAATGTTAATTAACAAAATACACTAGTGACAAGTGTCTTTTTACAGGTGTAAAGTTTGAAATTAATGTGAAACTAAAATCAGGACTAAAAGAATAGATACTAAACGTACTACACAGACAGTTATGATCTATGGTCCTCATTACCATTATTTTCATTAAGCGCATTCTGCAGTTTTAGTTTCAGATAAAACTGTTGATATACCTCTGATTACAAAGTACTACTACATACATACATACATACATACATAAATACATGATGTAGACACCAAATCATGTTGGCACCCTATATAACAATTGAGCAGCACAGAGTAATAAAATTACTCTCTATGCTTTGGGCCAACTTGAAAATGAATATATGACACTATTTTTCATGAATGTTCACATATACAATGTGGGCCTACAGAAACAGACAAAGCTGGTTCATCATTAGATCAGCGGATGTCAAGAACATGCTACACTCCCAAAATCAATGACTGTGTGCTTTTGCCCCTTATGGTTCTTGGCACCCCATCTGAACAAATTTCTCATTGACCAGTATCACAAAGTATGCAAACATATAAAAAGTTCTTACCATTCTCGAGTAGGTGTAACAACAGGTACGTGTCCATCAGTGCGTCCGTGTGATGATGGATGTAGCTCTATAGTGAGACTGGCACTTGAACCACGCCTTTCCAAAAGACCCTTGATACGACCACCAGACCCAACACATCGGCGCACAGGAGTGGCAGGGTCGGAGGCAGGAGCTGGCGGCACGGCAGGTTTTGTGATGGTGACAGGTTCTGGTGTTGGAGTTGGGGTAGGAGGCAAAGATGCCTTTTTCTCTTCAGCTTGCTGTACATGTGCCTCCAGTGGGGAAGGAGGCTGCAACACTGGGTGGAATACCCAACGACCGCCAGCACCAGTACTGTCACCATCACCAGTCGGTGCCCCAGACTTTATACCAGGGCTCGCACGGCCACTTCCACCCTGGGAGGATAGCATCTGATTCTTCAACCACAGCAGGACCTGAATCACAAAATTATTTGCTTAACATATGGTTAGTTTTATGAATAACAAAAAAGCTTCAAATCATCTTAGCTCAACAGATTAAAAGAAAATCAGGGGGATTAATTTAAAGTTAATTGTTCAATGGTCTATAAGACATTGTAGCAGCCAAAATGCAGCTCCACTGTGACTGCTGTTCTCAAACAGCGGATGAATTGGTTGTCGCATATAAGCAGCTGGAAATCGCCCTGACTACTGCAAATGATTGTCAGCTGCTGCAAATCAGTGTGTTGGAAGAACTCCCGAGAGTTGTATACCTGTGAAGCCTTTACCAGAGGTACCTCAAATACTGTTCTCCTCTGTGGATCCTGTCTCCTCTACAGAAAGTACAAGATCTGTTATTACTCGTCCACTTGACTGCAATCAGCTTGTCAGTGGTAGATCTAGGCATGCCCTACAGGGTGGATGGAGAGGTGCTATCTTTCACTGAAACTGACCCAGTGGGACTCACTTCACCTGTTTTGGGGAAATCTGTTTTGTCCAGTGTCAAGAGGAGGCAAACACAAAAGAGTAGGGGTGTATCAATCATCAGCAGTTCAAATGTACGATGAGTGACGGTACCCCTTAGGCAAATGGCAGCAAGAGACAGGAAAGGACACCACATGCACTCAGTGTGTATGCCTGGGGACCTCACTTGACATGCTGAAGAGGCTATTCCAGCAGCCACTGACGGAACAGGGTGCAAACAACTGCAGATTGTGGGGCTCATTGGAACAAATGATGCCTGTCGTCTTGGGTCTAAGGTCATTCTTGGGTCATTCCAGTGACTGGCAGAGAAAGTTAGAAGACTAGCCTTGCGCATGGATTGTCGACTAAGTCACAATTTGCAGCATTGCCCACAGAACTGATTGTGGCCCCTTGGTTCCGTGTCGAGTGGACAGACTGAACCACATACTTCGCAAGTTCTGTTACAAGCTAGGCTGTGACTTTCTGGACTTGTTCCATAAGGTAGGGTCCCCTAAATGGGTCATATGTGCACTACACATCAGAAGCTGCTACTTAGGTAGCTGACTGTGTGTGGGATGCACACAAGGTATTTTTTAGATCAGGTGACACTCTCCATCCAATCCAGATAACAATATATGTAGGAAACACAGAAGTATCAGTGTAAGATCAAAAGAAATGCCTCCCACAGAAGGGAGTATTATAATCCTAACTGACGAAGCACTCGCACCAAACTACTACAGTTTGAAGCACTACTGGAAAGCAGCAAAGCTCACATAATACTAGGCACAGAAAGCTGGTTGAAACCTGAAACTGATAGCAGTGAGATGTTTGGGGAAAATTTAAGTGTATATGAAAAGGATAGACAAATGGGAAATGGAGGTGGTGTATTTGTTGCAGTAAACAAGGAGCTCAAAAGCACAGAGATAGAAACTAAAGCTGCATGTTAGACTGATTGGATAAGATTCAGTGTAACGGGTGGGCATAAAATGACAACAGATTCATCTACCCACCAGATGGATCTCAGGATGTAACAAAAACTTTAGAGAAAACCTCAGTTCACTTGTATGTAAGTTCCCCAACCATACTGTAATCATCAGTGGAGACTTTAATCATCCAACAATTAATTGACAAAATTATAGTTTTGTTAGTGGTGGATATGATATCCCGTACAATTTTATTAAATGCCTTCTCTTAAAACAACCTAGAACAGATAGTTAGGAAACTACTCATGATGAAAATGTATTGGATCTAATGACGACAGATAGACCTGACCTCTTTGGGCATGTCCACACTGAAACTGGTATCAGTGACGCAGTTGTGGCAACAATGATTACCCAAGTACAAAAGACAACTAAAATGACCAGACATATTTATATGTTCAATAAACTAGATAAAAAACCAGTAGTGTCATATCTCAGTGAGGAACTCGAAACTTTCAGCACGGGGCAGGAGCATGTAGAGGAGGAACTCTGGCTCAAGTTTTAAAAGAATATTAGGATAGGTATTTACCCAGTAGAACAGTTCATAATGGGAAAGAACCTCCATGTCATACAGTCACTGTAAAGAATCTTCTAAAGGAACAAAGATTACTGCTTAATAGGTGTGTAACAAAGAGTAATGCTATAGGTTGAGACATGCTAAATGAAACACATGTGTGTGTCAAGAGAACAATGTGTGAAGCCTCAATGACAATCATAACAGAATACTGTCATGTGATCTTTCACAGAACCCAAAGATATTCTGATCACATATAATGGCTGTTAGTGGCATCAAAGTTAGCATCCAGTCCCTAGTGAATGAGACAGGAACAGAAACGGAGAGTAACAAAGCAAATGTTGAAATGCTTAACTCAGTTTTCAAATGTTCCTTTACAAAGGAAAACCCAGGGGAGTTGCTCCAATTTAATCTTTGTACCACCGGAAAGATGAATGAAATAAGTATTGGTGTCAATGGTGTTGAGAAACAGTTTAAATCATTAAAACTGAACAAAGCTCCAGGGCCCAATGGAATCACTGTCAGATCCTACACCAAATTCGCGGCTGAGTTAGCCCCTCTTCTAACTATAATCTAAAACAAAAAAACCATGCAGGATTAATGGAAAAAGGCACAGGTCAGATCTGTCTACAGAAGGATAGTAGAAGTGATCCATAAAACTACTGTCCACTATCCTTGACATCTTCCAATATCTTGGAACATATTATGAGCCCAAACAAATGAAGTATTTTGAACACAATGACCTCCTCGATGCCAACCAGCATGGATTTCAGAAACTTCGATCATGTGAAACCCAACTTGCACTTTTCTCACATGACATACGGAAAGCCTTGGGTCAAGGCAATCGGGTAGATGCTGTATTTCTTGATTTCCCAAAAGCATTTGACTCAGTATCACAACTATGCTTATTGTTAAAAGTATTATCATATGGCACATCAAGTGAAGTTCATCAGGTTACCCTACATTCAGAGGCTGTTGCACACAGTGACTTAATTTGATTTGTAAATAATAGATTTCAGCTACCAGTCATCCTTTGGAATTTTTATTGGCAGATCTAGATTTCAGCTAGAAACTAGGGGTCGACAGAAGCGTCCGATCCAACGCGTCGGCTTTGACCCGTGACGTAAGGGTGGTGTCGTGTGTGACATCATGACGGCGCGGAGTTTGGTTCGAGTGTGGCTGTCTCCAGTTCCGTTTTATCTTATTTTATTTACTTTTCTGATCTGTTCGTTCTATCTTGTGAGATTTTTTTTTAAATTTAAAAACACTTATTACTTATTTTAATTATCTGTTTCCTCGAATTTCTGTTTTAGTTTATTATATTTATCTTTCTGATCTGTTCGTTCTATCCCGTGAGATTTTTTTAAAAAAAAAGACAAAAAACACTAATCAGCTACTGAAGCATCTTTATCTTCTATGGGTTGCAGGGGTTACGACCCCTGGGGAGGTGGGTGGGTATTCATGCATGGCTGTCTTCACTTACACGTTGTAGCTACGCAAGGCGTCTAAATTTGTTTATATTTAGTTTGCCAGCCACCCAAAACACCCCATTTCCCCCGCTTGTCCCGTTAGTGTCATTAGGCTTCTTGTGGAAAGTGTGTGTGTTTGTTTTTGTTTCCGCCATATTTGTGACGTCATGGGTCAAAGCAGACGGGTGGGATCGGACGCTTCCGTATTTCCGAAACTAGCCATTCTCAATGCACTATCCTTTTTTTGGTCAATGCATGTAATGCCTGTTGGTCTGGCTTTGTACACAGTTCACTGAATACTCATTATTCAATGAACTGTGTACAAAGCCAGACCAAGTAAAATTTTGAAGTCAATGATATTCACATTTTTGTTCAAATCCACAATTCGAAGTTTTGTATTTGGCAGGATGAGTATCTATCGACACATAGTATACTAAATGATTATGCTGGACATATATATTAAAACTGTGTCACTGTGGCCATAAGCCTGTAACTCAACTTATATATCTACACCAAAAATTGTTCACCGGCTTCACTCCATTCTCCTATAATTTATCCTCCCCAATATCTGTTCCAGGTTAATTTTTTAGCTCATACTCGGAGCAATGTGTTTTTAATAAATCACCCATTGTTTACAATCAATAATCGGCAATTTCCAAGATCCACTGTAAGTGATGTATATCGAGCATGCAGCTGTCATCGCATGAGATACTGATTTTGTTTATGGCATTGCTGACGCCACATCATCACCCAATGTCAGCAGCATTCTAGAGATTAGTGGTGCCAGTATAGTGTCAACCTGCACTGCTATTACCTGGCAGGAGTTAATTCTGAGATTGTGTACTCTGGACTTTCATTTAGTACCAAATCACAATTTTAGGAACAGTGTGGATTGTTTGGCAGGTGAATGTCAAATTTGGTGAAAGATATAACTACAGTCTATGCTGCCACAACAGGACTGCTTCCAGCTGCATACACAAAATGTTAAATTGTCTACAATGAAGATCTGGATCACAAGTAATGTAAGTTAAACGACTGTTTTTTTGGTACACCTTTTGTCAATGTTGTCAACACTAAATAAAACTGATATCTTGCGCTATGACAATTGTGTGCTTGATATAATTGTTTGCAATGGATCTTGGAAATTATACAATACTGCAACAAAACTCCTAGTTTATTTTGCCGACAACAGAGACAGACCAACTAAAAATGATAGCTTACCACAAATGTGATGGCAAGAAATCCAACGGCAGCAAATAAGATGACAAAGAATGGCAGTTGCCATTCAGGCCGCCAACTGCCACCCAAGGCTGCCACCTCCACACCTGTGGGACGCGGACGTCCACTGCCAGTCCCTTCATCTGTGCCCACAGAGCGCCGAGCTGATGTTGACAATGTGGCAGTGGGGCCATCAAGGGCTTCCTCTGATGAAACATTTTCTGTAAATGTAAAATAAAAATATTTTAATTAAATGCAATGCAAGGTATTATAACACACTAACGATAACTTTACAGCAGGAAACTTTGTCACACTCACTAGTATTCAGTTCTAATCAGTCAAATCAGATAAAGATTTTTGGAGAAATATGACAGATTAAGTAATTCCATAACAATTCATCAGATCTGAAGCACAAAATGATGTGCTGAAAACTTATCCAGTTAATGTGTGAATGCAGCCACAATTAAGTGATATCCTTCGAAACAAGGCACCATGCTATCACAAAATTAGGAAGCATAAATAAAAGACAATGACTTATTTCCAGAACTGTGGAAAACAAGCCACCTATAATATTCTAAATAAATCCTCCTTTTATACATTGCAATATACGAAAAACAACTAAACAGCAGTGAAAAATCAACAAGCTGGTTGTCACCGGCAAAGAATTCCCAGCACGCTTCTTTGATATTAATTAATCAACAGCATCTTAAAAGTTATATGTTTCAGTAGAAATTTTGTTGAAAAGTATAGCAATAAAAAAATCATCTCTACAGAATTAAAAACAATCTGTGTGGTGATGAAATTTTGATTTCAGCCCATCCTCCTTGTCATTTTCTTACATGACTAATTGAAATCTGAGGCTAATAACTTAAAGGCCTACAGTAAATTATTGTTATAATAAGATGATACACATACAGGATTCAAAGAAACAAAATCAACAGTGTGCATCTAAGTAACAACACAAATTCATTGGTCATTTACACAACAAATTAACGTCACTCAAGACAAAATGAAACAGATGGGCACTTTCTCATGACGCACAAATCTCTTGAGTACATAGGCTAATCATCTTGTGGTGTAGCAGTTCCTCTTGTTATGTCTGTGCTTGCTACGAAATGGAAGTACAGCCACAATTAGAGTACACTTTAACTTCTAACTAGAAGCTGCTGAGCACCACGATTTTACAAATACCAATTAAAGGCTAACCGTGTATTAATGTATTGCCTACATTACAGGGCTTGCGATTAAATACTAGAACCATAGCTCTTTTAAGTTATAGATTTCCATTTGTTACATCTGAACATAACTTCACCACGTGGAAAAACACTTCACAATACGAAGAACATGTAAAAAGAAATGTGACCCATTTGTCCACCAAACTCAACTTAAGATCTACAGGAAGAAGATTCATAAAAGCAGAGATGATAGGCAATTTTGTATGGTATCAGAATGGGAGGAGTAAGTGAAAGTCTGTGCAGACATTATACACTTCACATACAGAACTCAACAGCAATGTAGAAGACAAAAGAGATGGCAAAGAGATATTACCAAATTCAATGTACGCACAGTTTGAAAGTGGAGGGAGAAGTATACATATTTGATAGATTCGGTAAAGAGATAATTAGCTACAGCTACGAAACAAAGAAGAAGCAATGCACATTATCAATTTTCTTGGATACTTTACCAGCAGCTGATGTGACAGTTGCCACAGGCAAGGCAGTGCCGTCTTCATCCAGAAACCGATACTGGTAGTGCTGGTGGTCGTGCTGCACTGATGCTGGGATTGGGGCGGAGGCCATTAGCTGCCTGAACAGCAGGTCCCCGCCTCCCCCACGTGCATCGCCCTCACTTCCTATTGCGACTACATTATCCTCTGCCAAAACAACTGGCCGGCCCCCTGCGCACTCACCTATAAAACAAAAAGGAGTAATAAACTAAATGAAAACTGCGAATTAGAATAAGTAAATAAGTGACTACTACCACGAAAGACTGTGTCCTATTGTGGGATTTACAGTAATTACACAGGAAAGTTGGAGCACACTAGCAAGAGAGAAACATGGGCACCCACACAACATTAACATAAATAACATGTATACAACCAAACTCAAATTTTGTTAATTATCACTCTCAGTCTATTTTGTTCATCACAAAGGGTTGAAACCACTCAAACTGTTTCTTTCACTCCCAAATTGAGTGTTGTAGACTTTTGCTTTTGCAAAGAACTGTCAATGTTTTGCTTTAATTACATCACACCCTCTAAGCAAAAAAGCAATATCCAATGACTGATCATCCTACTTACACAAAACATTTTAGAACCGAAATTCTGCTGAACACTACTGCATTATATTCTGTGATTTTAAGGGCAACAACATTTTAATGCAGAGAACTTGTAAATTTCATTGTTATTGACACTGCAGCTGCTTGACTAGAATGAAGAGCTTGCTAATACCAAAAGACCGTAATACACGGAGAAATAAAAGAAGCAGTATAACTGACATGACAGCACATAAAAATTAAATATTTCAAGATATGAAATTCTGAATGAGTTTTATGGCCACGGGTTAGCTTCGTAACTACCTGCAAGCTTTGGAAACAGTGTTTCTAATCCCTATCCAGGAGAGAGAGAGAGAGAGAGAGAGAGAGAGAGAGAGAGAGAGAGCGATTTCGAGTCACGCACTTCTATCATGTTTCGCAAGTAATACTTACAAAAGAATGTAAAAGAAACTGACACCACTTTGAAGACATATAGGCTACAAATGCGGGTGCAGAGAAGAAACAAGTAGCTTTCTAAAAAACTGGTAACCGACAGACATGAGCCTAACTCACTTCGTACTACCGTATTTTTACTGCTTTAATCTCTCAAAGTAATGAGAACGCGGGCACGCAAGTATGGCAGTGTTAGGACGAATAATACCTGTTCTATCTTAGCAGTGGAAAAGCTATTGTCAGTTAATGCAATACGTAGAACCTGTAAAATACGAGTAACTACACTGCTGATCTGTTTCATGTTTACTAACAACGTATTTCACCAAAGTTTATAAGCAACACACAAAAGCAAGAACTGGAACCGAAGAAAACAATAACAGCAGTCCTACATCGCAAACTTACACTGGATAAATCAGCTAAGCGTAGCTGAACATCTACACATCAGTACAGCTTCGGCCGTTTCTGAACACAGCGTTCACTTACACTACGACAACGCATCAAATGTGAAAACAATTGACACAGATCCAAGATATGATACAAAACCATTTGTATTCAGCTGTACGAAACACAACAGCACCGGCGGACTCCACTCTTGAATGACGGCAAACATTGTTTATTTTGCCGTATAGGCTCTAAAGCTGCGGCTGCAATGGTAACTTTCACGAAATGGAGAAGACTGACACTGTTGCGTGACGTTTTTTGTACTGTTTTATCTACATCAGCTGCCAGATAACAAGCAGACACGTAAACACTGCTGATCGCATTACCTGGTATCTCTAAACTCTGCAAAATAAGCACAACCTGCAGGAGATAAACACACACTGCCCTCCCCGATGTCGCCATATTGAAGTCTGCTGCAGGATTGAGAGCATCCCCGGATGAGCGCCGTAGCCCGTAGCTCGAGTGTAAAATCAACCAATAAGAAGTGGCCGCTTTCAAAAAGGCGGGATGCCTCACTTCCCCGTTCTCCAGCGGAGTAGGGGTACATAACACTTCGTGCAGACGTATGCTACAGCTCAAGTAATGCGTGTTCGTGACCGACAGAGGGTATAATTATCGATTCATTCATTTAAGAAGCTGTTTAAAAAGGAAGTCCGCGCTTTGTCCAGATTGATACGTAGGTATCTCCGTGATTTATTTTTGTTTCCATTTAATGTATGTTAAAACTTATTGCGCACGTATCAAAGGCAGCTTACAAGGATATGAAAAGACAAATTTGTTGGTATTTAGCTCATTTATCTTAAATGTTAAGTGACTTAAGAAATAGTACGGTGGATGCAATGCGCACGTGCTAAATAAATTTCCATTGGTATTTAGCCAATTTTTACGACGAGAAATAAATTGATTTACAAGGCCAAAATTTTATTCTATCGTGCCAAATAGCTAGAGTAATTACACTCAAACAGCGAAAACATGACAGTCTACGAGAAGAAAGTAATTTTTATGCAGGAATTTAAAATTTTAAACCAACTTCACTCTAAAAACGCCGTAGCGCAGCAGAACAGGTATAACTGAGTCGTATTTCGTCTTTCTTCTTGTTTTTTGTTTTTCTTTTTTTACTCACGGGCATCAGTTATGCATGAGAGGGAGCGAGAACAATCTGAAGTACAGTCAATATACTTCACATTAAGTGAGAACTTACCGTCATGGAATGCATCGCACTTATCAACGAACGGGGACACTCCTTCAAAGAAGGTGAGCAGCGGTGAATGGAAGTACAGAAACCTTGCGTAACAACACACTATCACCTCGCACAAGCCCAGGCGATGCCAGAACAGCAAAGACGAAGACAGCAACAACTCGCTGCGTAGCCGTCCTTGCCCACGCAATCTGGCACGAATTCAGCATACGGCCAGCGGAAACCGCCGGCCGCTCTCCCACGGATTTGTATGAATGGGAGAATACGCGACGGCGTTCACACACACACACACACACACACACACATACACACACACGCACGCACACGAACTTCGAGCGGAAGGGGAGGCACTGCTAAGGCCCATTCAGAAAACACAGACCTTAGAACTCGACTTTCATATTGTGTCGTCGACGCGCGTACGTATCGCGAGTAGTTCGGAGAATGCAGAGACAACACAGAAACAATTGACAGGTGACAAATCTAGCTATGCGCTACACTGTAAAATACAAAAATAACTACGCGCCACACTGTAAACTATATTCCGCTGTCTGCAGGACTGCGTTAACGGGCCGGGTTTCCGAAGTCGCTTTTAGCGCACGGGAGCAGGCAGTGAATGTCGATCAGGTGATGAGCACGTAGACGGGAAGCGGCGTGGTTCTTGTTGTGGAACGAAGTACACTGAGAAGCCGTTACGTCGTTCATCGCACACGATACGCACGTGGGTACAGCATTTGGTCGGTATATACAAGTATGTGGACTAGGACATTCACTGTGAGTGGTGTCAGATTGAAGCACACTTACTGTAGGAGGCGACACGTAGTCATTCGGCACTCTCTCGCAGTCCCATAAACAACAGGCGGCAGGCGCGCAGCGCTCTGGCGGACTAGGGCAAGCTCCCGGCGAATCGATTTTTTGACCGCTGCGTGGGTGGCGGCAGCGCGCGGGTGGGCGAACCCCAGAGATGACTGACATGGCCGGTCACAGGTTGATACCAGTAGGTAACTACGGGCAGATATCCTCATACAACTACGCTACGATTCTTGGATTGTAGCCACTGCGAACATTCGTGTTGCGGACAAGAGAAGTAACTGCGAAGTTGTAACCAGATTCAGGGCGTAGACTGCCACGGCCAAAATGAAAATGTCCCTCAAGCCACGTTAAGAGGTCCATATAGTTTAGTTCAGTTGCAGTCTGTCTGCAGTAACGGTATATAGAGTGTGCCATTTATCGTGACCACCTCAAATAACTTTTTGTCCAGAAGCGAAATAAAAAAAAGAATGTGTCAAGCAAATGTGGTTTAGACGTAAACCAGCATCTTTGCCTTTCTTATAACTTCGTACGTTATGAAAAGCAGAACGCCGTTGTTTAATTATTATACTTTATTTGTTCTTCGTCAAGCCGCTTCCTCTTCTCCACATTTTTTTTTTTTTTTTTTTTTTTCTCCAAGAACGTGTTACAGAGCACCATTCGCGTATGCACGTCAGTCATTTACTCCACGGTCTTCGTCTGAAGGTAGGAATGGGAAAAACCGACCGGTTAAAGCCGATAGGGGTACTTTTCGGTATTTTTTTGGTATCGGTTATAATAGGTAATTCGTTTTCAATTTTCCATACCAGTGGAGCTAAAATTTTTGATTTTCAGATTAAACCTTTTTTAAAAACGTGTTTTGTAGGAAGTTCTGTGGCTTCTGGAATATTGGTATCGTCTTTGAATGGTATAATTTCTGATGAAACGAGTCAGTTTACAGATGGACTCATTCTAGAAAGCGTATCTACCAACAAGTGGACAATAAATATTGGCCAATTGATTAATTCATCATAGAAATTTTAACTATTGTCGTGTAATTATTGCTGGTAGATGTCATATTTTGCATACAACTAAATTGTTCATTTGAATTTTCTGAAAGAGCTTTCTTTGTTTTGTCAGTAAAAAATTAATTGCATTCAAATTCCCATTAAAAGGAAAGGATATATATTTGACTAAAAACGTGTTTTTCATTCAGAATATTTAAAGAAATAGAACGCTACAAATTTTTCACAAGATTTTGTTATTTAACTGTCATTTCTAAGAAATAATAAAAAAGAAAGGAAGTTATAGTAACAGTAATAAATTAAAAACTCACCAGCTCATTCATACTTTACGATAAAAACAGAAATTAGCCGCTCTGCTGCCTGTGTGAATTCGTGGTGAGTTCTATGGGACCAAACGGCTGAGGTCATCGGACCCCAGGCTTACACACTACTTAACCTAACTTACACTAAGGATAACACACACACTTATGCCCAAGGGAGGACTCGAACCTCCGACGGGGGGAGCCGCGCGAACCGTCGCAAGACGCCTGAGACCGCACGGATACCAGGCGTGGCTGCTGCCTGTGTCTACATAACATGCCTTTATCTGCTTGTAGCCCTTACGAACGGACAACTGAACACGAAAAATATTCTCCAACCTCAGTTTTTATCCTTTAGCACTGATTATTCGTTATGCTCCCATAGTGGGTCCATCCTCGATTATAACATGATTTTTGAGCAAAGATGTAAAAAAATTTGCTATCAGTAGGAGAATAACGTGAATTTTTGTAGTATTCAAGCCTTCATTACTTTTTGAGGATAGCAGTGAGTGATGGACGGACTGTTTTCTTTCATTTCCATATTTTATATGATATTTTGATTCTACGCTACTGGCCATTAAAATTGCTACCCCAAGAAGAAATGCATATGATAAACGGGTATTCATTGGACAAATATATTATACTAGAACTGACATGTGATTACATTTTCACGCAATTTGGGTGCATAGATCCTAAGAAATCAGTACCCAGAATAACCACCTCTGGCCGTAATAACGGCCTTGATACGCCTGAGCATTGAGTCAAACAGAGCTTGGATGGCGTGTACAGGTACAGCTGCCCATGGAGCTTCAACACGATACCACAGTTCATCAAGAGTTGTGACTGGCGTATTGTGACGAGCCAGTTGCTCGGTCACCATTGACCAGACGTTTTCAGTTGGTGAGAGATCTGGAGAATGTGCTGGCCAGGGCAGCAATCGAACATTTTCTGTATCCAGAAAGGCCCGTACAGGACCTGCAACATGCGGTGCATTATCCTGCTGAAATGTAAGGTTTCGCAGGGATCGAATGAAGGGTAGAGCCACGTGTTGTAAGACATCTGAAATGTAACGTCCACTGTTCAAAGTGCCGTCAGTGCGAACAAGAGGTGACCGAGAGGTGTAACCAGTGGCACCCCATACCATCACGCCGGGTGATACGCCAGTATGGCGATGACGAATACACGCTTCCAATGTGCGTTCACCGCGATGTCGCCAAACAAGGATGCGAACATCATGATGCTGTAGACAGAACCTGGCCTATCATCTCGACTGCTAGTGATACAAGGCAGTTGGGATCCAGCATGGAGTTCCGTATTAACCTCCCAAACCCACCGATTCCATATTCTGCTAACAGTCATTGGATCTCGACCAACGCGAGAAGCAATGTCGCGATACGATAAACCGCAATCGCAATAGGCTACAATCCGACCTTTATCAAAGTTGGAAACGTGATGGTACGCATTTCTCCTCCTTACACGAGGCATCACAACACCGTTTCACCAGGCAACGCCGGACAACTGCTGTTTGTGTATGATAAATCGGTTGGAAACTTTCCTCATATCAGCACGTTGTAGGTGTCGCCACTGGCGTCAACCTTGTGTGAGTGCTCTGAAAAGCTAATGATTTGCATATCACAGCATCTTCTTCCTGTCGGTTAAATTTCGCGTCTGCAGCACGTCATCTTCGTGGTGTAGCAGTACTGTATGTATATTGGAACATGTAATGAAAAGCCTGAAGGAGTAGCGGTATTTTTCAGTCTTGTTCGACGTCTACGTTTGTTGCCGGAAATAATAGAAATAAAAAACCGAAAATCGGTTATTCCAGACACCCGTTATTTTGAGCTGTTTTAACAGTCACATAAAATTGAACATGAAAAAAACGGTGCAACCGAAAACCGGTTGTTCCAGCAATAACCGCCGTCCCCACTACAATACCATTATTACATACCGGTACCATTATTACAAATAAGAAAATATTGTTCTGCCAACTTACATTCTACGTAGGAACGTAGCATTTCTACTTTCGCTTCGTTGGTGCTCATCAACGAAGAGAAAGTAGAAATGCTACGTACCTACGGAGAATGTAAATTAGCAGAAAAGTAATTACAACAATATTTTCTGATTTGTAATAATGGTATGAGTAGTACAGTACTGTAGTACTTCGCCGGCCGCGGTGGTCTAGCGGTTCTGGCGCTGCAGTCCGGAACCGCGAGACTGCTACGGTCGCAGGTTCGAATCCTGCCTCGGGCATGAGTGTGTGTGATGTCCTTAGGTTAGTTAGGTTTAAGTAGTTCTAAGTTCTAGGGGACTTATGACCTACGATGTTGAGTCCCATAGTGCTCAGAGCCATTTGAACCTTTTTGAACTGTAGTACTTCAGCGATATGTCGTATACAGAAAAGGCAGTCTGAATGACATGTGTGTGTTTCCCTTGCTTTTCCGTACTCAAAAAGTTGGTGGCTTTCCAAACCGCTGATACCGGTCTTCTTTCGTTCTTTGTTCCCAAACTTTTCACTGATTCCATGATATCGTAGACAAGTCCATGGATCCTTCGTAGAACCTTCCTCTCGAAGGCACAGATTGCTTCTTGAGTTATTGCTAATGTCGTCCAGGTTTTACAAGCATATAAGAGTACCGTCCGCACGTGTGTCATGCGCAGCTGGATCTTATTCTTCTGTGATATCAGTCATGACATGAATAAATCGTTCAGACTAAACTGCATGCGATTGGCGTTTATTATTCGTGGATGCATTTCTGTCGGCATTTCACTTTCATTACTTACTAGGGAAGCCAGGTACTCGAATTCATGAACACGTTTAAAGGTATACCTCTCAACAAGAATGGAAAAAAAGGAGAGCTTCACGTCGTGCTACAACGAGATATTTGGTTTTATTCTCATTCACCACCAGCCCAATTTTCTTCACATTGCAGAGATCAACACATAGGGAAAAAAGTCCGCGGAGGATACGGTGACCGACGCGCAGTAACAAATTTTCGTCCAAAGCGGTAGGCGAGTTCATTCGTTTGTTCAGAAGTGGAGGCCGTCAGTGTTTGCTAAGTTTCGGCTATGACACAATTGAGGCGAGCGTCCTGCAATCTTCTCAAACGATTTTACAGAAACTATTCGGTAAAAAAAATCGTTTTTGCTTTACTTAGAGCTCTATATACAGGGCTATTACAAATGATTGAAGCGATTTCATAAATTCACTGTAGCTCCATTCATTGACATATGGTCACGACACACTACAGATGCGTAGAAAAAGCCATGAAGTTTTGTTCGGCTGAAGCCGCACTTCAGGTTTCTGCCTCCAGAGCGCTCGAGAGCGCAGTGAGACAAAATGGCGACAGGAGCCGAGAAAGCGTATGTCGTGCTTGAAATGCACTCACATCAGTCAGTCATAACAGTGCAACGACACTTCAGGACGAAGTTCAACAAAGATCCACCAACTGCTAACTCCATTCGGCGATGGTAAGCGCAGTTTAAAGCTTCTGGATGCCTCTGTAAGGGGAAATCAACGGGTCGGCCTGCAGTGAGCGAAGAAACGGTTGAACGCGTGCGGGCAAGTTTCACGCGTAGCCCGCGGAAGTCGACGAATAAAGCAAGCAGGGAGCTAAACGTACCACAGCCGACGGTTTGGAAAATCTTACGGAAAAGGCTAAAGCAGAAGCCTTACCGTTTACAATTGCTACAAGCCCTGACACCCGATGACAAAGTCAAACGCTTTGAATTTTCGGCGCGGTTGCAACAGCTCATGGAAGGGGATGCGTTCAGTGCGAAACTTGTTTTCAGTGATGGAGCAACATTTTTTCTTAATGGTGAAGTGAACAGACACAATGTGCGAATCTGGGCGGTAGAGAATCCTCACGCATTCGTGCAGCAAATTCGCAATTCATCAAAAGTTAACGTGTTTTGTGCAATCTCACGGTTTAAAGTTTACGGTCCCTTTTTCTTCTGCGAAAAAAACGTTACAGGACACGTGTATCTGGACATGCTGGAAAATTGGCTCATGCCACAACTGGAGACCGACAGCGCCGACTTCATCTTTCAACAGGATGGTGCTCCACCGCACTTCCATCATGATGTTCGGCATTTCTTAAACAGGAGATTGGAAAACCGATGGATCGGTCGTGGTGGAGATCATGATCAGCAATTCATGTCATAGCCTCCACGCTCTCCCGACTTAATCCCATGCGATTTCTTTCTGTGGGGTTATGTGAAAGATTCAGTGTTTAAACCTCCTCTACCAAGAAACGTGCCAGAACTGCGAGCTCGCATCAACGATGCTTTCGAACTCATTGATGGGGACATCCTGCGCCGAGTGTGGGAGGAACTTCATTATCGGCTTGATGTCTGCCGAATCACTAAAGGGGCACATATCGAACATTTGTGAATGCCTAAAAAAACTTTTTGAGTTTTTGTATGTGTGTGCAAAGCATTGTGAAAATATCTCAAGTAATAAAGTTATTGTAGAGCTGTGAAATCGCTTCAATCATTTGTAATAACCCTGTATGTCAGGTTCATGATAATATGCCCATCATTTCGTTAATGGTCATAGTTATTGTGATATTTACGTGGAAGTAAGAGACGTGAGAAATTCGAAAAAGTTTGCAATGAAAAATAGAGGTCGCTATGGTTTTGCGTTTGGTGCATATTACATAACATGTTGCTGCGTATGAAATTTAAGTAACATATCGAATTTTTGTGATGTGACGCAGCACACTCATTTGCGACCGCGCAGCGCCAGAGATGAAACCAGAGTGAAATATCCGAGAATATTTCGTAAACGGTTTGAGGTCTCGAAATGAGATTTTGGCAAATGATAGCACACAAGGGGAGAGTGTTTCGCCATACGGTTACTATGCAAAACTTCATTATCTACCGTGTTATTTCACCAAAACAGACTTTATCGATGAAAGCGTAATTTTTAAGGACCATCGATACCTGGTGAAACGAGAAATGCTATAAGTTTTGGAGCAATATGAGTGAAGACATCACGCGTTTATTTTGTACTGAGGGTGTACTTTTTCATAAGCTACTGACCTAAGTTTTCCTCAGATCCTCACTTAATGAACCACTGTTTCGGACTTCTCTTGCAATTGCGTCTGTGCAACATGTTAGTGAGGTGAGACTGTGTGAACTCTGCTGTGTTTTGGCAAAAGAAGCAGAATTTAGCATGGCAACCAGAGAAATGTGTAGGTTTCAGTCAAACTTCGCCACTCATGACGTTTCTCTGAAAGTAACAAATGCTTAATAAACCAGGCGAAAATAAATCGCTGCATTTTCTGCGGAATTCTTTTTAGGTACTAACCAAAGCAGAGGTGACATGTTTTTGAATGGCCATCATGCAAGTGTGAGCGTGGAGGGGCCCCACTTAATATTTACGAAAAATGTTAGCATAGACTTCAGTTTAGAGCGGCATTACCCCTCCCGCGGTCGGTATTTCTCCCTCAGCGCCTGCCCACAACCCCCACCACTACCGCTCTCTCCATGCGTGCCCTGCCCTCTGTGCATCAACCAGCCACGGTATTCTGCGTGGACTCTACTTGCTGGCCAGGAATCACAACACTGTCAGCAAATGTCCGTATTGTGTCTGCTCCCATACTTGCTTAATATATTTTTTACTTTGCTTCTGGACAAAATGTTATTTAGGGTGGTCAAGATAAATGAGACCCTATATACGCACTATGTGATCAAAAGTATTCGGACACCCACAAAAACATACGTTTTTCATATTAGGTGCATTGTGCTGCCACCTACTGCCCGGTACTCCATATCACCGACCTCAGTAGTCATTAGATGTAGTGAGAGAGCAGGATGGGGCACTCCGCAGAACTCACGGACTTCGAAAGTGGTCAGATGATTGGGTTTCACTTGTGTCATACGTCTGTACCCTAGATTTCCACACTCCTAAACATCCCTAGGTCCACTGTTTCCGATGTGATAGTGAAGTGGAAACGTGAAGGGACACGAACAGCACAAAAGCATACAGGCCAACCTCGTCTGTTGACTGACAGAGACTGCTGACAGTTGAAGAGGGTCGCAAAGTGTAATAGACAGACATCTATCCAGATCATCAGACAGGAATTCCAGAGTGCATCAGGATCCACTATGACAGCTAGGTGTGATGTGCGAAAACTTGTATTTCATCGACCTGCTCATAAGCCACACATCACACCGGTAAATGCCAAATCACGCCTCGCTTGGAGCGTAAACATTGAACGACTGAACAATGGAAAAACGTTGTGTGAAGTGACGAATCACGCTACACAATGTGGCGATCCGACGGCTGGGTGTGGCAGGGTGTGGGTATGGCGCATGCACAGTGAACGTCATCTACCAGCGTGTGTAATGCTAACAGTAAAATTCGGAGGCGGTAGTGTTATGGTACGGTCGTGTTATTCGTGGGGGTGGGGGCTTACACCCCTTGTTGTTTTGCGTGGCACTATCACAGGACAGGCCCACATTGATGTTTAACCACCTTTTTGCTTCCCAGTGTTGAAGAGCAATTCGGGGATGGCGATTGCATCTTTCAGCACGATCGAGCACTTGTTCATAATTCACGGCCTGTGGCGGAGTGGTTACACGACAATAACATCCCTCTAATGAACTGGCCTCCACTTAGTCCTGACCTGAATCCTATAGAACACCTTTGGGATGTTTTGGAACGCCGACTTCTTTCAAGGCCTCACCGACCGACATCGATACCTCTCCTCAGTGCAGCACTCCGTGAAGAATGGGCTGCCATTCCCCAAGAAACCTCCCAGCACCTGATTGAACGTATGCCAGCGAGAGTGGACGCTGTCATCAAGGCAGGGTGGGGCAAAGCAATATTGAATTCCAGCATTACCGATAGAGGCCGCCACGCACTTTTAAGTCATTTTCAGCGAGGTGTCCGGATACCTTTGATCAAGTAGTGTACATGGTGAAATTGAACGCCACCCCGACAAAATTTCCGAGATTTTTCAAGGAAATTTTCTGTGTATTTTGGTGTAAGGGACCGCTGATCTCCTTCGGCTGCTAACAGAGTAATTGAACTTCGTTCGATTTCTTACCCCCGTTTATCTTTGTACTTGTACTACACTGAAAATCTCTGCACAACAGTATAAACGTCGACAGTAAGCGTAGTGTGGTTGTTTGGAAACAAACTCGTCCCATTCGGTTACGGTTCTTGCTGTAATCAAACAGCAATGTTTACTTTACACTTCGTCCTCAGGTTTGCTTTCAGTACTGCTCGGTTGTCTCTCAGGTTTGTTTCACTCGGTAGTGTTAGTTGCACGTTAACAATGATGCACAATAGTATGGGCCGGTTTACTGAATAAGAGTTCGCCGACAGACATCTCGTATGTGGGTTTAGTAAATGCAAGGGAAGAGTGGGCAGAAAGACCGCAAAAAGCGGTTATAAAATAAAACGAGGATAATGGAGTCAAAATAAGGCAGGTAATGCGGGGAGAATTAATGTCAGAAATGAGTCACTGTACGTAGTAGACGAGGTTCGCTGGTTGGACAGCAAAATAAGTGACGACAGAAGCAGTAAAGACGATGTAAACCATTTGAATCACGGGGCCGGCCGAAGTGGCCGTGCGGTTAAAGGCGCTGCAGTCTGGAACCGCAAGACCGCTACGGTCGCAGGTTCGAATCCTGCCTCGGGCATGGATGTTTGTGATGTCCTTAGGTTAGTTAGGTTTAACTAGTTCTAAGTTCTAGGGGACTAATGACCTCAGCAGTTGAGTCCCATAGTGCTCAGAGCCATTTGAACCATTTGAATCACGGGGAAAACCGCTTTGTGGCATAACTTGACTATAACATGGGATAGGTTGACAGAACGCACCCTGAGACACAAAGGAATGTTTAATTTGGTAAAGGAAGGACGTGTGCGTGTAGGAACTGAAGAGGGCAAATATTTCTCAAACATCATTTCTATTACCTAAAACGACAGGTTCCACTCTTTGTTGCGTGAGACACAAAATATTTTGAATGACTCGGAAGACATTTGTTTTAGCTCATAGCGCGTAGAAGGATACTTACTGTTGAAAAGGAAACATCTAATTCAGGTTCAAATGAAAGCGCTCACAAAAAATCCGGACAAGATGCCTCTTAATGGCATACGCTCGTGCATGTGCATTTATTTATTTGTTACTTCACATGAGATATCCTCATGAAATGATTGCTTCTGCAGCCAAGAGTTGCCAAGTTTTGAAACGCTGTTTCTAGCGTTGTGTGACCAGCAGGTTGCCGGCCAGAGTGGCCGAGCGGTTCTAGGCGTTACAGTCTGGAGCTGCGCGGCCGCTACGGTCGCAGGTTCGAATCCTGCCTCGGGCATGGATGTGTGTGATGTCCTTAGGTTGGTTAGGTTTAAGTAGTTCTAAGTTCTAGGGGACTAATGACCAAAGAAGTTAAGTCCCATAGTGCTCAGAGCCATTTGAACCATTTTGAACCAGCAGGTTTCTGACCCATAACTACGAGGGTAATCCCAAAAGTAAGATCTCCTATTTTTTTGTAAGTACAGAACTCTGTGTTGCAGTTGGTCACACTGTTATGAAGAGTGCTTCACGCGCTGTGTGTAAATATGCGTACGCCGCGCTGAGGCGCTCAGTCTTGGTTTGGCAGCCGTTGAGAATGGAGCTCCCGTTGGATGTTACCGCCAAGTGCGAATTGCGCGCGGTTATTCGGTTTTTGAACGCAAAGGGCACTGCGCCGATTGAAATCCATCGCTAATTGACGGAAGTGTATGGTGAGTCGTGCATGGGTGTCAAAAATGTTCGTAAGTGGTGTAGAGAGTTTGCAGCTGGTAGGACCGAAATTCACGACGAACAAAGGAGCGGGAGACCGTCAATTTCTGAGGAGACGGTGTTGAAGGTTGTGTGGTGTCACCGCCAGACACCACACTTGCTAGGTGGTAGCCTTTAAATCGGCCGCGGTCCGTTAGTATACGTCGGACCCGCGTGTCGCCCATCAGTGATTGCAGACCGAGCGCCGCCACACGGCAGGTCTAGAGAGACTTCCTAGCACTCGCCCCAGTTGTACAACCGACTTTGCTAGCGATGGTTCACTGACAAAATACACTCTCATTTGCCGAGACTATAGTTAGCATAGCTTTCAGCTACGTCATTTGCTACGACCTAGCAAGGCGCCATGTTCAGTTACTATTGATATTATGAATCATGTACAGTCAAGAGCGACGCTCATCATTAATGGATTAAAGTTAAGTATTCCACCAGCTACGTCCGTTTTTCTAGAGTCTAATTTCCTTGTCCTGTTCCAGACCTCACGCCAGCCTGCGTGAGCTAAAACGCGTGCCTTTCGGCTTCCTCTAATAATACGGTGTTGGCTCTCCTGCCAACCCACAACAGGTTGAGCAAAGCATGCGTGAAGATCGGCGGATCAACCTGGACGATCTCTGCACGTTGGTTCCTGAGGTTTCCCCAAGCACCACTCACAGAATTTTAACGGAAACGACCTACCGGAAGGTGTGCGCAAGATGAGTGCTACGCATGCTGACTGAGGACCACATGCGGCAACTAGTTGATGCTTCCTGCACATTTCTTCACCGCCTTGCAGCCGAACAGGACAACTTTCTGGACTCAATTGTCACGGGTGACGAAACCTGGGCATACCACTTTACACTGAGACCAAGCAACAACCACGCCAGTGGCTGCATCCTTCTTCGCAAAAGCCGCAGAAATTCAAACAAATACAGTCTGCCGGTAAAGTCATGACAACGGTTTTTAGGAATCGGAAAGGGGTATTGTTGGTCGACTTTATGCCCACTAGGACTACAATTAACGTTGACAGGTACTGTGAGACCCTGAAAGAACTCAAACGGGCAGTTCAGAGCTGGAAAAGAGGAATGTTGAGCAAGAGCGTACACATTCTCCATGACAACGCTCGCCCACACATCGCTCGGCAAACCATTGCTCTCCTACAACAGTTTCAGTGGAACATAATCACCCACCCACCCTATAGTCCTGACTTTGCGCCCAGTGACTATCACCTGTTCCCTAGGTTAAAAGAACATTTGGGAGAAAAGCGATTCAGCTCCGACGACGAGACGAAAGAAGAGGTTCATAACTCTCTGAATAGCGGCGAGCTGGTATGACATGGGCATACAAAAACTGCCACAGCGTCTACAAAAATGCATCGACAGAAATGGTGATTATGTCGAAAAAGAGCTAAATGTTCAAGCTGTAAAATGATGCAAGCCATTGCAGAAATAAACAGGTCTATGTACTTATAAAAAAAAAAAATAGGAGACCCTACTTTTGCCATGCCCGGGTTCCCGGGTTCGATTCCCGGCGGGGTCAGGGATTTTCTCTGCCTCTTGATGGCTGGGTGTTGTGTGCTGTCCTTAGGTTAGTTAGGTTTAAGTAGTTCTAAGTTCTAGGGGACTGATGACCATAGATGTTAAGTCCCATAGTGCTCGGAGCCATTTGAACCTACTTTTGGGATTACCCTCGTCTAACACGAATTCATGACCAGCAGCGAACGGAATAAGGCCTCCTCTAGACTTCTGCAGCTGATAAGTCTTCAGCGATTGGATCCATGGGGTCCCCGCATGTTTTCTAATTTTAACTAAGCACTTCCTATTATATCACTGCCAAGGATGTTTTAATCTGATTTTACTCCAGCAAAAAAATTCCTTCGCCTATGTATCATCCATTCACCTGGCTACACGTGCAGCCCTCCCTCATTTCATTTTCACTCCAGATATAATAGCATCTTCGACTCCAGTGTATGTTGTGGTTCGTTTCTTTGTTTACCTTTTACTCCACGTGAGTCCGCGCTGTTTTTGATTAAAAGTTCATGTTTATTCTACGTGTGTGGTGTTAGTTTCAGGGCGTATCTTTCACATTACGGACAAGAAGCGGACAGATTTATAATTGCTCGTGTCTTGTCAGTCGCCATCTCATGAAGTGCAAAAAATACTGCGTTCTGTTGTTAATCTTGGGGACTGACTTCCTGTACGACTAACTGTTACATATGGGTCAGAAATGTCGACAATGCCAGAAGTCGATATGAACGACTTAGGGCTTTTGAAAGAAAAATCCTACGAATAATTTGTGGGACTGTGAGAGAGGCAGAGGGTTGGAGAATACGTTGCAACCATGAAATACAGCAGCTCATGCACGAGTGTAATACAGGAAAATTTATTAATTGTAAGAGAATACTCTGGTTAGTAAACACCGATTCTTTAAAGTAACGAGCTCCCATGTATAAAACAGCTTCAAACGTCTGATTATAATTGAATTAATGTGTTAAATAGTTCTCATATACTGGAAGTATAAAGTTCGCATATTTCCCGTCCTCAGTTACGTTGCCTCGAGACAGACACACAGTTTCTGACTGTAACACTTGTCTTGTTGTGAAAAGCTTTTAACGTAAGATTAACCATATTAATGAGTTATGATAGCATTTTAAATTTGTTCAATAACTAGGCGAAGTATCCAAAATCGAATTTTTGTTACCCCTACGCTGCAACAGTATCCGGTCCCTCAATGTAATACAGATGGAGAGAATGACAGATGACAGAATTCCCAAATGAATAATGAAAGACAGGTTTTATTTCTCCAGAAGGAAGGGCAGAGCAAGACCAAGATGGCTGGACAATGTCTTGGCTAACTGTACCAAAATGTAGGTCTGAGGTTGGAAGAGAAATGCAGAGAACAGAAGTCGTTGAGGAAGCCAAGGTCCACCAATGGGCATAGTGCCCAAGAAGAAGAAAGAGAATAACCTAAATGAATTTATACACATCATATGCCATTATTTCTGGTATGTTACTGTTTAGATTAACAGTTACATGTGTTCCTGTCTCATCTCTGAGACTGTACAAACATTACCAGTTTTCTCTCTGTATCACTCTGCATCTTAACTGATGAAATGTGGTGTCACCCAACGTAAATTTCTGGACAGTTTTCTTCATACTTTTCTTGTATTCAGTTGTTCACTTATCAAATTATTTTAGAGATGGTTCTTAACAGTTTTGTTTAATTTGGTATAGTCTATCACGTACCTGTTAACGCTTGTTTCAACCTTTGCCTTATCTTTAACAGTGACCTTCTGTTTCATAATTACATTTCAGATTGTGTTTTCTTTCATTTGTACCTGTGAATTATTTTGGTATTTGGATAAGTGTCCTTGTTAAATAATTGTCCTTTCTGTAAAATTGTTATTCTGTACCCAGTTTGTCATATAATTCATTCCGCGCTTCCTTATTCGTAAACTATGTCTTATAATCTACATGTCGGACTGCTTTAATGATGAGTTTGTTTCTTTCACCATTATATCTGTTTTCACGCTGTGTATTACGAATATGTGATCACTTGGAAGTCTAAAGTGATTTAGGATTGTCAAATCCTGTACAGCCTCTTTATTATTTGATAAAATAGCCACTTTGGTTAAATTTTGTTCTTTGCAAGCCCATTTCCTACTTTTCTCTTCAGGATGAATGTGTTAAAGATGGATATGCCGTTCTTCTCGACAAATTCGGCTAACATCCTTTCTTGTGTAACGCCCAAAGTTTGAAGTAACTGTTCTTTATTTTGTGTCATACTATCGCAATAAGATTTCATATATTCATTTTGCATATAATTATATCTTTAGATAACTCTACTCATAATCACTAACAACAGGTATTTATCTCGGATGTGCAATGAACTGTCTGCCATTAACGCGAATATTTGTTACTCGCTTCTAGTAAGTTGTCTCCTGTCGTAACCTACTTCCCGTCTTTAATCAACAGGGACGCGCCACACACAGGTGACACGCCGACCTCATTGTGCACCGTTTTATCTGAAACAACACAAGAGACAAGTTTCCGCTGGAGACGCCGAGGACTCCTGTCAACGTTCTCGTGGAGCTATTTTAAGGTATAGGTCACAGACTAAGGCGCCCGTCCGTGGATAGAAGACGCGTGACTTTCACGCCGGATCTCACACCAGTTACTGAGCACGTTTTCTATGTTATATTCTTGGTTTCCAGTCACTGGTACTATTAAGTCAGATACAGGGTCTTTGTTGCGTCACGAACAAATACCAAAATCGAATTACGTATGTTTTCCCTTGGGCGTAAATCTCAGAATATACACTCCTGGAAATTGAAATAAGAACACCGTGAATTCATTGTCCCAGGAAGGGGAAACTTTATTGACACATTCCTGGGGTCAGATACATCACATGATCACACTGACAGAACCACAGGCACATAGACACAGGCAACAGAGCATGCACAATGTCGGCACTAGTACAGTGTATATCCACCTTTCGCAGCAATGCAGGCTGCTATTCTCCCATGGAGACGATCGTAGAGATGCTGGATGTAGTCCTGTGGAACGGCTTGCCATGCCATTTCCACCTGGCGCCTCAGTTGGACCAGCGTTCGTGCTGGACGTGCAGACCGCGCGAGACGACGCTTCATCCAGTCCCAAACATGCTCAATGGGGGACAGATCCGGAGATCTTGCTGGCCAGGGTAGTTGACTTACACCTTCTAGAGCACGTTGGGTGGCACGGGATACATGCGGACGTGCATTGTCCTGTTGGAACAGCAAGTTCCCTTGCCGATCTAGGAATGGTAGAACGATGGGTTCGATGACGGTTTGGATGTACCGTGCACTATTCAGTGTCCCCTCGACGATCACCAGTGGTGTACGGCCAGTGTAGAAGATCGCTCCCCACACCATGATGCCGGGTGTTGGCCCTGTGTGCCTCGGTCGTATGCAGTCCTGATTGTGGCGCTCACCTGCACGGCGCCAAACACGCATACGACCATCATTGGCACCAAGGCAGAAGCGACTCTCATCGCTGAAGACGACACGTCTCCATTCGTCCCTCCATTCACGCCTGTCGTGACACCACTGGAGGCGGGCTGCACGATGTTGGGGCGTGAGCGGAAGACGGCCTAACGGTGTGCGGGACCGTAGCCCAGCTTCATGGAGACGGTTGCGAATGGTAATCGCCGATACCCCAGGAGCAACAGCGTCCCTAATTTGCTGGGAAGTGGCGGTGCGGTCCCCTACGGCACTGCGTAGGATCCTACGGTCTTGGCGTGCATCCGTGCGTCGCTGCGGTCCGGTCCCAGGTCTACGGGCACGTGCACCTTCCGCCGACCACTGGCGACAACATCGATGTACTGTGGAGACCTCACGCCATTTCGGCGGTACGTCCACCCGGCCTCCCGCATGCCCACTATACGCCCTCGCTCAAAGTCCGTCAACTGCACATACGGTTCACGTCCACGCTGTCGCGGCATGCTACCAGTGTTAAAGACTGCGATGGAGCTCCGTATGCCACGGCAAACTGGCTGACACTGACGGCGGCGGTGCACAAATGCTGCGCAGCTAGCGCCATTCGACGGCCAACACCGCGGTTCCTGGTGTGTCCGCTGTGCCGTGCGTTTGATCATTGCTTGTACAGCCCTCTCGCAGTGTCCGGAGCAAGTATGGTGGGTCTGACACACCGGTGTCAATGTGTTCTTTTTTCCATTTCCAGGAGTGTATATTGCCAGCAATACTCTCGTATCACAAATAGAACTAATAGCGGAACGATGTTTATAAACGAGGAAACGCATTCGTTGAATATGCGAGGTGTGATCAATAAATATAGGCAATTGATTATTTAGCAGCAGTTACTGACGCTACAGCCTTTTGATGCAATTAGTCTGGCAGCTCGACCCGTTGAGACAGGCAGTGTCGGGTTGGAACAATTTCTGACTTCTCAGTCAGCGTCCATAGAGTGAGGTTGTGTTTACCGTGTCTGTCGAGCCTCATGTCGAACAACGCGTGAACATCAAGTCTGTTTCAAGTTGTAAAAAAAGTTTCAGAGAAACTCAGTAAATGTTGAAGCTGGTGTGTGGCGTTAATGCTGTAACTCTGAAGACTGTTTACAAGTAGTATGAACGTTGTAAAAGCGGAAATGAGTCGGTAACAGACGAGCAATGTGCGGGGGACGTCTATTAACCTCAAAAACAGAATTGTTCGTTCAAGCACGCGAATAATTGTTCGAGAGCTTACTGAAGATCTTAGCAACTCGTAGGGTTCCGTGCAAAGCATTGTAACCGATAATTTGCAAATGAGACAAGAGAGTGCAATTTTGTTCCCAGACGTTTGAGTGATGAACAGAGAGAAAATCTCATGTCAGTTTGCATGCAGTTGCAGGATCGTCTTCATTCAGATCCGGACTTCTTATCCCAAATTATAACCAGAAATGAAACTTGGGGTCTATGTTATGGCCTCCAGACGAAAATTCATAGTTCCCAAGGGAAAAGCAGAGAATCTCTTCGCCCGAAGAAATGACGTCAGTACAAGTCGAATATCGAAGTCATGCTCATGGTTTTTTTCTGTATTGAGGGTATAGTGCGATCGGAGTTTGTTGCAAGGGGAACGAACAGCTGTAAACACTGAATTTTACAAGGGCATACTGCAGCGTATGTGAAACAATGTACGAAGAGAGAGACCAGACATCGGGCCAATGGCTTCCTTCTTCATCATGACAGTGCACATTGCCACACCTCGCTTTTGATTCGCGAGTTTTTGACCTTGAAAGGTCTTCCTGTCTGTTCACATCCACCTCACTTAGCAAATATAGCACTTGGCTCTTCCAAAAAATTAAAATCGCGCTCGGAGGAAAACATTTTGACACCATTCTTGACATAGAGAGGGCCATCACAGAGCCGCTGAGCGTCCTTTTTTAGTAGTAGCCTTCCAGAAAAGATTTCAGCCATGGATTCAACGTGCACTAGTAGACAAGGGCAGTACTTCGGAGGAGACTAAATCAACTTCCACGTAAACTTGTTACTTTATTTCTAATAAAATTATTGTCCGTGTGTTTTGATGGTAGCCGGCCGAGGTGGCCGAGCGGTTCTAGGCGCTACAGTCTGGAACCGCGCGACCGCCACGGTCGCAGGTTCGAATCCTGCCTCGGCCATGGATGTGTGTGATGTCCTTAGGTTAGTTAGGTTTAAGTAGTTCTAAGTTCTAGGGGACTGATGACCTCAGAAGTTAAGTCCCATAGTGCTCTGGCCGTGTTACAGTTTCCTGTTTATCCCAATAGTGTCTATGTGTTTCACAAATCTCCAGGCGGCGACGCTCGCGATCCATTGCATAGGGATGGGAAGAACCGACCGGTTAGCACCACATTTCGAAAGCTTCTATTCTCTTCTTGTACAAACTATTTATTGTCCATGTTTCACTTCCATACATGGTTCAAATGGTTCTGAGCACTATGGGACTTATCATATGTGGTCATCATTCCCCTAGAACTTAGAACTACTTAAACCTAACCAATCTAAGGATATCACACACATCCATGCCCGAGGCAGAATTCGAATCAGCGACCGTAGCGGTCACGCAGTTCCAGACTGAAGCGCCTAGAACCGCACGGCCACACCGGCTAGATTTAAATAGTTCTAAGTTCTAGGGGACTGGTGACCTCAGAAGTTAAATCCCATAGTGCTCAGAGCCATTTGAACAATTTTTACTAATAACAAGGTAAAAAACGTCAGTCAGGCATAGCAGCAACGCTAAAATTTTTCGTTTTTAAATAAACCTTTTTAAGGATAGGGTAATTTTTTTCGTAAAATTCGCATTTCTTTGAAATATTGCGCTATAATAGAAAGTGGGAAACGCGATCAGTGCTATTTTAATAATAATGCCGAGAGAAACGAGCAACAAACATATGTCATAAGAACTTGTACAGCGCAGTCGAGACAATAATGTACCTGTTAGTATGTGGCGTGACCTATTAGATGGTGCGCCTGTACTTGCTGTGAGCAAGACTTGCCCCATCTGTTCTTTATGGTAGCTCCTCAATGTTGTTATCGGACAACAGTTGAATTACAGAATGGCACCATCCTTAGTCTAGCAGTATCTTACGAAGTGCTGTATCAACCCAAGTGCAACGCTCCATTTGCTTTAAAAGATTAAAAACGGGAGGAGGCACAACAAACGTGAGACATAAGATAAGGAGAAAAAATGGTTCAAATGGCTCTAAGCATTATGAGACTTAAAATCTGAGGTCATCAGTCCGCTAGACTTAGAACTAATTAAACCTAACCAACCAGAGGACATCACACACGTCCATGCCCTAGGCAGGATTCGAACCTGCGACCGTAGCAGCAGCACAGTTCTGGAATGAAGCGCCTAGAACCGCTCGGCCACAGCGGCCGGCAAGGAGAAAACTTAAAAATTTACAGTTCATTAATAGTTTACAGCAAAAACATAATGCAGCTGCTCTGAAGCCTGTGTCTAGACAAACTGTCTCTGTCTTCTTTTAGCTCTTGAAACGGACGAAAAAACACGAAAAATAGAGTTCTTCAACCTCAGTTTTCGCCCTTTAGCAGTGAGTATTCGTAACGTCCAAATGGTGATAACAACCTCCGGTTACAACACGATTTATGAGTAGATTTTCAAAAAATTACGATCCATAGGACAATACTGGTGATTTTTTGTTTTAACCAACCGTTTATCACTTTTTCGAGAAAAGCAGCGAACGTTGGATGGACTAATTTTCTTTTGTTTACCTATTTAATTTAATATTTCGATACTATGTATCGTGCAACTGAGAGAGTCAAAATTTTTCAATCTTTGTTCGATTTCTACGTTTATTACAGAAAATAATACGAATAAAAAAATCGAAAATTGGTTGTTTCAGAAACCGGTTGTTTTGAGCGGTTTTAACAGCTCAGTTCAACTGGCGTTGTAAAAAGAAAAAAAACGATATAACCGAAAACTTGTTGTTGCAGCGACAACCGTCATCCCTTATCAGCCAGCCACGGCCTCCAAAGTTACTCCCCGTGTGCAACATATAGTCCCAACGGGCTGCATCGATTGTCCTTAGCATCAGGGGCAGCCCACAAAAATCCTGATACCGAGAGAATTGGGACACCCTTTACCCTGTTGTGATCTGGCTGACAAGTTCCTCTACAGTAGACCAATGTTTCAAACAGTGAACCCTGCCAGGCAATGGAAAAGTCTAAAAACTGGCCAGATGCGAGTAGAACTTGCGCACTCTGGGTTCCGTGCAAACTTAATTATGTGTATAGACAATTGAGCCATTCCAGGAATCGAGGATCTCTAAGATTTTTGCCTGTTCTCGACGTTGATAATGACAAGATATTCGGTTCCGGCGTTCCTAAGATTTTTAAGAACTTTTAACTTCAAGTTTGAGGTCGGATAACAAATGACAAAAGAAATATTTTCTTCGTGTGGTGTAATTACATATTAAAAATTTCTTGATTCCTTTCCTTCATTTGTGTTGTGAAACCTTTCTTCTTACCAAATTTCATGACTCTACGTGAGGGGGAGATACCCTATAGGTCTTAATGTATGAGTTTGCGAGTGTGAAATTATGTGACATTATAAATGGGCATAGAAGCTTAATTTATTTCACCACCAAGCGACTAAAAACTATTGTATGTGACATAAATTTCAACTTGATGATTTTACTTGTTCCTGAGAAAGAGGCGTATTAACGGACGGATGGACAGACAGTTGGATAAACAAAAAAATTATAGTCTGATGTAATTAAAAATTTGGGATTTTTTTCCCTTTATTTGTAGTGTGAAACCTTTCTTCTTACCAAATTTCGTGATTCTAGACCAGTGAGAAATAACCTATTAGTCTTGATGAGCGAGTTTGTATCAAAATATGCGACATAAACAGCCGTATCTTTTGATTGCATTGACTTAGAAGCTTCACTTTTCTACATCGCTAAGGTACGGCAGATCTTAATATATGACATAAATTTCAACTTGATTGATCTACCTGATCCTGACGAAAATGGTTTTGAACAGTCGGACAGGCAGACAGACAGACAGAGGGACGGATAACAAGTGATCCTATAAGGGTCCCGTTTTTACCGACTGTGGTAGGGAACCGTAAAAAATTATGACGGAAAGTCAGAGGAGGCTACGTGAGTAGTTAGCTGTAGAACCGTGGTTTCGTAAGCGAGCGACGCTGAGTCACGGTCAGCCAGCCACCGGCTACTAGGTCCAGAGGTCCCTTGGGACAATCAGTCCGGCGTCAGTAGAATTTGAGTTGTGGCGTAAGCTACACTGAGGCACCAAAGAAACTGGTATAGACATGCACATTCAAATACAGAGATATGTAAACAGGCAGAATACGGGGCTGCGGTCGGCAACGCCTATATAAGACAAGTGCCTGGCGCAGTTATTAGATCGGCTACTGCTGCTACAATGGCAGGTTATCAACATTTAAGTGAGTTTGAACTTGGTATTATAGTCGTCGCACGAACAATGGGACACAGCATCTCCGCGGTAGCGATGAAGTGGGGATTTTCCCGTATGGCTACTTCACGAGCGTAACGTGAATATCAGGAATCCGGTAAAACATCAAGTGTCCGACATCGCTGCGGCCGGAAAAGGATCCTGCAAGAACGGGACCAACGACGACTGAAGAGAATCGTTCAACGTGACAGAAGTGCACCCCTTCTGCAAATTGCTGCAGATTTCAATGCTGGCCTATCAACAAGTATCAGCGTGCAAACCATTCAACGAAACATTATCGATATGGGCTTTCGGAGCCGAAGGCCGACTCGTGTACCCTTGATGACTGCACGACACAAAGCTTTACCCCTCACCTGGGTCCGTCAGCACCGACTTTGGACTGTTGATGACTGGAAACATGTTTCCTGGTCGGACGAGTCTCGTTTCAAATTTTATCTAGTATTGTATGGACGTGTACAGGTATGGACACAACATCATGAATCTATGGACCCTGCATGCCAGCAGGAGATCGTTCAAGCTGGTGGAGACTCTGTAATGGTCTGGGGGAGTGCAGTTGAGTGATATGGGGCCTCTGATCCGTCTAGATATGACTCTGACTGGTGACACGTACGTAAATATCCTTTCTGATCACCTGCATCCATTCATGTCCATTGTGCATTCCGACGGACTTCGGCAATTCCAACAGGACAATGCGACACCCCACACATCCAGAATTGCTACAGAGTGGCTCCAGAAACAATCTTCTGAGTTTAAACACTTCCCGCTGGCCATCAATCTCCCCAGACATGAACAATATTGAGCACTGTTACGGACAATCCTGCAGGATTCATGGTGTCAATTGCCTCCAGTACTCCATCAGACATTAGTCGAGTCCATGCCACGTCGTGTTGCGCTACTTCTGCGTTCTCGCGGGGGCCCTACACGATATTGGGCAGGTGCACAAGTTTCTTTGACTCTTCAGTGTGTTTGTCGGAAGACTACACACTTTACGTGCCAGTTACTGTCCTGCACTATTTAGTACATCTAACAGGTTCCCGATTTTGCAGGCACAGCGAGTACAACTGCCCTATTCCAGTCAACTACAGAAATTCGGCATGTTCGTAATCTTACCTTATTGTTACACTGGTGTGGAAAACTTAAAGGCGAAAGTAACTTTTGCATGATGTGTCATGGCCAAGTAACATAGCTCGATGAAACTTAGACTATGCAGACCTGCCAGAAAATAGTATAGAACAATTGTTTTTCGGGCAACTGACAACAGCATCGATATATTTGGAGACATGCATGATACCCACTGTGCTGTCTTACAATACATTTACTCGCTACTGGTTTCGATCGTGGACCATCTTCACAGTGGAAAAATATCTATCGTGATAACTAACCAGGAAATTATACGCCATTAATGGCTTGAAAAAGTAAGAAAATTGATACTTAACGATTTTGCTTGGTTAAGCCTTTTCATGGCAGCAATGGTGTATACCTTCCTGGTTAAATAGCATGTATGATATGTGAATTTGTCAGAACAGAGATTATTTCACTGTGAAGATTGTCCATGATAGAAACCGGTAGTGAATGAATGTACACTCCTGGAAATTGAAATAAGAACACCGTGAATTCATTGTCCCAGGAAGGGGAAACTTTATTGACACATTCCTGGGGTCAGACACATCACATGATCACACTGACAGAACCACAGGCACATAGACACAGGCAACAGAGCATGCACAATGTCGGCACTAGTACAGTGTATATCCACCTTTCGCAGCAATGCAGGCTGCTATTCTCCCATGGAGACGATCGTAGAGATGCTGGATGTAGTCCTGTGGAACGGCTTGCCATGCCATTTCCACCTGGCGCCTCAGTTGGACCAGCGTTCGTGCTGGACGTGCAGACCGCGTGAGACGACGCTTCATCCAGTCCCAAACATGCTCAATGGGGGACAGATCCGGAGATCTTGCTGGCCAGGGTAGTTGACTTACACCTTCTAGAGCACGTTGGGTGGCACGGGATACATGCGGACGTGCATTGTCCTGTTGGAACAGCAAGTTCCCTTGCCGGTCTAGGAATGGTAGAACGATGGGTTCGATGACGGTTTGGATGTACCGTGCACTATTCAGTGTCCCCTCGACGATCACCAGTGGTGTACGGCCAGTGTAGGAGATCGCTCCCCACACCATGATGCCGGGTGTTGGCCCTGTGTGCCTCGGTCGTATGCAGTCCTGATTGTGGCGCTCACCTGCACGGCGCCAAACACGCATACGACCATCATTGGCACCAAGGCAGAAGCGACTCTCATCGCTGAAGACGACACGTCTCCATTCGTCCCTCCATTCACGCCTGTCGCGACACCACTGGAGGCGGGCTGCACGATGTTGGGGCGTGAGCGGAAGACGGCCTAACGGTGTGCGGGACCGTATCCCAGCTTCATGGAGACGGTTGCGAATGGTCCTCGCCGATACCCCAGGAGCAACAGTGTCCCTAATTTGCTGGGAAGTGGCGGTGCGGTCCCCTACGGCACTGCGTAGGATCCTACGGTCTTGGCGTGCATCCGTGCGTCGCTGCGGTCCGGTCCCAGGTCGACGGGCACGTGCACCTTCCGCCGACCACTGGCGACAACATCGATGTACTGTGGAGACCTCACGCCCCACGTGTTGAGCAATTCGGCGGTACGTCCACCCGGCCTCCCGCATGCCCACTATACGCCCTCGCTCAAAGTCCGTCAACTGCACGTACGGTTCACGTCCACGCTGTCGCGGCATGCTACCAGTGTTAAAGACTGCGATGGAGCTCCGTATGCCACGGCAAACTGGCTGACACTGACGGCGGCGGTGCACAAATGCTGCGCAGCTAGCGCCATTCGACGTCCAACACCGCGGTTCCTGGTGTGTCCGCCGTGCCGTGCGTGTGATCATTGCTTGTACAGCCCTCTCGCAGTGTCCGGAGCAAGTATGGTGGGTCTGACACACCGGTTTCAATGTGTTCTTTTTTCCATTTCCAGGAGTGTATTATGAGACAGCACAGTTTGTACCATGCATTTCTCCAAATAGTACAGAAGGTAACTGAAGCAAATACGCAATGCGACGAATAGGAATGACACTTTCATCCAAAGACAATGATTATACTGAAGGAACTGCAATTGACGACGGTCTCCTGGGCATTACAAAAGGCGGAACATGGTTATTAGTAGGGTGTGTGATCACCACGGCCAGGAATGGACGCTCCGCAAACGTACTTCCACGTTTGTCTCGAGGTTGGTCAGGAGTTCTTATGGCAGAACGTTCCACCACTCCATAAATTACTGGTTAGTCGGTAGTGCTTGTGAACATGCTGCAATACGTCTTTTCAGTGCATCCCACATGTGCTCCATGGGATTTAAGTCGGGTGAACGGGCAGGACAGTCCATTGGTCGAATATTCCCTCATTCCAGGAGATTCTCCACATGCGCTCTTCGATGCGGTCGATCATTGTCATCCATAAAAATTGGCCAAGTGCGAGGAGGACTCACGCTCGGGGGGGGGGGGGGGGGGGGGGGGTTCTGGACAAAATCACGTTCTATGGCCGTACGCCATATGTTGTGGAAGAGCGTGAATTCCCTGCTGGTGAAGGCTCTGTAGTTGTAACCATGTTTCCACTGCATGACTGACACTCTCGTCATCTTCAAAGTGTGTTCCCCGCAGAGAATCCTAAGCTCCAACAATTCAGATGAAATGGCCTTTCTTTGAATCTTGTGGTCCGCTGTGAGCATTCGTGGAACCCATCGTAAGCACCTCTTTGGATATCCGAGGGCCTCGATCATTGCAGACGCACTTCCAATGCTTAATAGACCGCGCCGGTCGAACTGTCAACACATCTGGCACTGCTAAGAGTATCCTACGACTTCCACATCGCTGGCAACGGCTTATACACAATGCTGGTACTACTTTGAAGGTCGAACTGTCAACACATCTGGCACTGCTAAGAGTATCCTACGACTTCCACATCGCTGGCAACGGCTTATACACAATGCTGGTACTACTTTGAAGGTCAGTAAGACTTTGAAACACGTATCTATTTTTTACGAGGTGTAAATAAATAGTTGCCACTGTTAAAGTTCCAACCCTTGTATATTAATGGTTTTTTTTTAAAAAAAGTATGTGTGGCATTACTTATTGAACAAACCTCGTAGTTCATCCATCCCGGGAATTGAGAATTTCGATGATTTATGCCTGTTATCGGTATCGATACTGAAAAGATATTGGTTCCGGGAATTCCAAGACTTTAGAGAAGGTTTAAGTTTTAGGTAATTTCTCATTTGCTACTGTAATTCCTGAGAAAAAGGGGTCTTGACGGAAGGATAGACAGACGGACGTATAACAAATGACAAATGAATATTTTTTCGTGTAATGTAATAACAAATTAATAATTTCCGGATTTCTCCTTTACTTCTACTGTGAAACCTTGCTTCTTACCAAACTGCTTGACTGTAGGTCAACCCTTTAGGTATTGATCAGTGAGTTTTCGAGTGTCAATAATCCGGCCGCTGTGACCGAGCGGCTCTAGGCGCTTCAGTCCTGAACCGCGCAACTGCGACGGTCGCATGTTCGAATCCTGCCTCGGGCACGGATCTGTGTGATGTCCTTAGGTTAGTTAGGTTTAAGTAGTTCTAAGTTCTAGGGGACTAGTGACTTCAGATTTTAAGTCCCATAGTGCTCAGAGCCATTTTTTTCGAGTGTCAGTAACACAAATGACGGTATGTTTTGATTGTATTGACTTAGAAGCTTACACTTCTTACAACACCGGGGGAAGGTAGACCTTAGTATGTGACATAAATTTCAACATGACATGTCTACTCTTTTGTGAGAGAAACGGGTCTTAACACTCGGTCAGACAGACAACAGAGCTATCCTATTTCAGGGTTCCGTTTTTACCGTTTGAAGTACGGAAACCTAAAAATGAAGTCAGGATCAAATACACCCCAGAAAAGATGCAAGCGGGAAGGGAGTCCAGTGTCACAATGACGTCGCTCGGTGAATTTACTGTGTTCAAAGTTTTAGAGGTCAGTAGGCCCGTGCAGCCTTACGCCCCCCACACCATAATACTTGGACCACCAAGACGATCATGTTGGACAGTGTTCCTGGGTGCATTACGTGTTCCCACCTCTCACACGCCCTGCACTGCGAACAGGTTCGTTTTATAGGTCCAGGTGTTATGGTGTGGGGAGGCACGATGTTTCGTGGGCGAAGTTACATCCGA
Source organism: Schistocerca americana (assembly GCF_021461395.2). Taxonomy (NCBI): domain Eukaryota; kingdom Metazoa; phylum Arthropoda; class Insecta; order Orthoptera; family Acrididae; genus Schistocerca; species Schistocerca americana. Next base: position 366,417,914 of record NC_060126.1, read on the forward strand.
ATGTTTGAACGCGGTATACTCGTCCGCAGCTCGTGTTCTAGTGGTTAGCTTTGCTGTCTATGGATCACGGGGTTCCGTGTTCGATTCCCGACCGGGTTGGGGATTTTCTCTGCCCAGGGACTGGGTGATTGTGTTGTCCTCATCATTTCATCATCATTCATGACAGTGACTAGCTTGTTGAAATCCCTGGGCTAGCAGGACAGAGAGGATGAGTTATATTTGTGGAAAGGGGCCAAAATAAGTTACTGTCAGTTGCACTCAACTTACAAACTATAACATACAAACTATCTATTAAAACACACAATCACACAAGCAGGAATCAAAAACTCTCAAGGTTTTAATGAAAGACCTCCTCTGATTTAATTTAAATCGGCTGAAGGCCACATCGAAAATCCAAGGCACAAGGCCTAAGCAAGGAATTGAGGTTCAGGAGTTCTTCAGAAGGTTTCACTTCTTTAAAAAAATTTATCTTCAATATAAATAGGCTGAAAGCCTTAGCTTAAATTTTTCCCACAGAAGTCGCCTGAAGGCCACACATTAATCAAGAACAGTGTTACACCTGAAGGCCGAGAAAAAGATTTTCAATGATTAATCTAAATACTTAATCTAAAACTCGGGTGAAGACCGCGTTTCAACAAAACGATTTAACGGCTTAAGGCCTAGGAAGAAGAGTTTCAATTTGAAAAGGCTAAAGGCCTTATCTTAAAATATTTCATGTAAAACTCGGCAGAAGGCCTAATACTAAATAATAACAACAAAAAATATTCAAATGTGTGTGGAACCTTATGGGACTTAACTGCTAAGGTCATCAATCCCTAAGCTTACACACTACTTAACCTAAATTATCCTAAGGACAAACACACACACCCATGCCCGAGGGAGGACTCGAACCTCCGCCGGAACCAGCCGCACAGTCCATGACTGCAGTGCCGTAGACCGCTCGGCTAATCCTATGCGGCAAGAGTAACAACCTTATGACTTA